>NW_005054331.1:2065439-2127243 GCF_000277835.1 Geospiza fortis
TGTCCACAAGCCCAGAGTGCTCAAAGTCCCACTCAACTTGACTTCCAGGAAAGTCAAGTACAAAATTTCTCTGTACTACACATTCCAGTGCCTTACTACCCTCACAGTTAAGAATTTCTTCCTAATATCTAATCTAAACCTGTCCTCTTTCAGTGTAAATCCCTTTGTCTTTTTGCTACATGCTCTTGTCAAATCTCCTTCTCTGGCCTTCTAGTAGGTCCCCTTCAGGTGCTGTAATGCTGCTATGAGGTTATCTTGGAGCCTTTTCCATTTCAGACCAAGTAACCCCTGTTCCAGGAGTTGGAACCCCAACTTTCTCAACCTGTTTTCATAGAAGAGGTTCTTCAGCCCTCTGATTGTCTTCGTGGCCCTCCCCTGGACTTGCTCCAACAGGTTGACATCTTTCTTATGTTGGAGCCACCAGAGCTGCATGCAGTACTCCAAGCAGGTACTCATGGGAGCAAAGTAGAAGGGGAAAAACGCCTCCCTCAACCTCCTGGTCACACTTCTTTTACTGCCAGGCCAGGACATGGTTGGCTTTCTGGGCTGCCAGTGCACATTGACAGTTCATGCTGAGCTTCTCATTGATGCACCAACATCCACAAGTCCTTCTCTTCAGGACTGCTCTCAATCCATTCTCTGCCCAGCCTGTATTTATGTTTGGGATTGCTCCAACTCACATGCAGAGCTTGCACTTGACCTTGCTGAATTTCATAGGTATGCATCTTCTGAACAGGTCAGCATGTCTGCTTCTGCTCCATGATGCCAGCCCCTGGTCAGCAGCCACAGACCCGGCTGAGCAGCAGTGGCACAGAGTGTTGGAGTGGGATGGAGACTTTGGCTTTGTGCTGTGTAATTGGAACAGTTCAGATCACGCTGAAATCTTGTGTGGTGTGTGAAGTGAGGCGTCTGCTGGAGGTGGCCATGGCTTAACCCCACCGCTTCTCTGTGCCCTTCCTCAGCAGCCACAGGGGCTGAGAAACCTCAGCTTCAGCTTCAGACATAACTCCAGGCAGCATCAACAAGTGTCCCAAGGACACGTGCTGTGCTGTGCTCCTCACACTTGTTGGAGCAGGCTCTCCCCCTGCTGCAGTTGAAACCAAGGGACAAAACGCCCATGGAAACTAATGGGAACATGGGCAAGCCCACTTCCCATATGGTGCCTGTCAACCACGTGCTTAGGAAACATCTGATATATTTTTATTCAGATCATGTGCTTGGTATAATGACTGAGATTTGTTAAGTCCTGAGACTGTAGACCTTAAGTAATTCCCAAGTTTTGTATAAATATCCATCTTTGTTCTTTTGTGAGAGAATCACATGCCAGTGTGAGAACTCATATGATTTTGGGTGCAACTTAGAGAAGCCATCTGATCTAAGGTATGCTTAAGTGCTCCACAGCAAACTCTGCGACTCCATTAGGGCAGTATTTCTTTACACAAACCTGAAGTGGACGTAGCTTTGGTTTTTTGATAAATAATTGAGAAATACTGAGGCTGAATCTTATAATTTTTTAATTTCTGTGGGTTTTTTACTGGTATAGAATATCTACCACCATGGCAGCTTAGTAATTGTGAAGCAAAATGAATTATATTGTTTATAATGTTTATTTATTGATAATGCTTGAAACATAAACAGGAAAACTTTTATACAAAATTTTAGCTAAGAGCATAACCTTTGCAGTTAAAATATTTCTTTCAATAAAGCTGCTATAACATAAAACTATTGGAATGATATTTGGAATGATATTAGATCATGGTATCTCTTCTTCACCGATTAATATCTTGTTAGGTGGATCATTTAAGTTTAAACAGGTCCCTGAACTTTGGGTAGATAACCAAAATGTTAATATGACATTATAGTGGACAGGATTTATCTGTTAAGAAACACACGTACTGTTTTATGTCCCCTTGACTTTGAGAAAATGTATCACATTATAACTGAAATTGTTCAGAGTACAGCGGAGCATAAAAGAAAAATGATTTTGAATGAGGCACAGGCACAAGTTGACTTTCATGCTTCCTAAGGACAGAGGCTCAAGGAAAATGTGTATCACATTTGTTGGTTTGCTTTTACCTTCTGGAGTCATCTGAAAGTTCCCCACTCATGTATTGCACTTGAGAATATGGCTTAAGAAAGATGTAAAAAACAAAGGTACCTTCCCAAAACTTATTTATTGCTGACAGTGTCACCAAAGCAGAGACCATCTTGTGTTTTCTTATCTTAACAGTATAATTAAGGAAAATTCTTCCCATTTTACTGTTTCATAATTGTTATACTATATCAACCCTATTTTACCAGTAGGTTTGTGAGCAATAAATGGTTGGTGAAGGAAAAGAACAGGACTACACAGCAGCTATATTTATAGGAAGCCAGAATTAATTTAATATGATTTATTCTATTCAGGATAAAAATTAATATCTAACTGAAACAGCTAAGAACCTATATTGGGTGGACAAAAATCTTCATTTTCTTCCACTGCACCCACAGTGATTTCCCATTCTGCTGCCTAAAGCTCATTCTTCACAGTTAATAATAAACATCATTGACTAAATGATGACTGCAGTTCCTCTGCTAGAATCACAAGCAATCATTTATGTTCCAGTCAGTGCTGTTCTTCTTCCAGAGTGCACTCTGCATTACCAGACCCTCTGCTTGATCACTGGCTTCAGTCACCATCAAACTCACTTAAAGTAAAGATGTAAACATTTTCCAAGTAGTTGTGGAACACCTAATAAATCTGAGTGTTATCCTTACTCTTCAGTTAGTCACTGCCTATTTACCATAAGGAAAAAAGGGACTTTGACCTCTAGAATAGAATTTCAGGGACGATCTCATCCAGAACATCTCAAAAATGTGTCACCTCAGGCCACTAACCAATTTAACCTTTACTGTGTTTCATACTTAACAGGGAAAACAATTCCCTCTATTTGTGTCCTAAGGGTATGGGAGAGATACTGATATAATTTACAGTGTATTCTGGTAGATAAGGTTTCATTTTCATCTTTGGCATTTGCAGATGCTAAGACTAATGACACTGTATAAAAATGACACTCTCTTCTAATTTGGTAATGCAAAAGGTGAATGATGATGATCTTCTGAAAGTAAATTCATCTATGATTAGTAGAAAATATTGGCTTGACTTCTTAATAAATAGGTGGTTAAGTCCTGGAGAATTAACCAGAATAGTTATTAGTCTCTGAGAAAATCTAGAGGTTATTTGAAAGACTTGTGCATTTTTTTTTTCCCAAAATGGATTGGAGAAACTCTTCATGTGTGGTATGTTAGTTCTCCAATAGTGTAAAATGCCTGTATATCCTGACATACCATTTGAAGCACTTCTCGGGCCTATGGTTGAAAGGCATCCATTTTAAAAGTTAATGTTAATAAAGGCTTGGTTATGAGTGAGTGAAAAACGTGCCTGATTTACAACCCAGTATATCTCCTTAATCTAGACAACTTGCGTCCTGTGCCCATATCACTGAGAAGGTACCTCCTTCCTTGATTATTCTCTACTCTCTTGTAATATAAGAAATAGTTTACCATAGAGACAATAAGCTTTCCATGATAAATGCAATAGGAAAATGTTTCAGTTCCAAATCTCTTTGTCTTTCTGGCGATGCCAGGCACACACCAGCCATGCAGCATGATACGGTGTCATACCATGCAGCAGAATGGGAGTCACTCATGGCAGCCTTGGGGTAGTCCTGGAAGGCCTTGAGTGGAGCCCTGAGAGGTGCTCCTGCATGAAGTCTAAGCACCAGAAATACTGGATGTTATGTTTCTGTCTCAAGTAATTAATTAATGAAGGCAGAAATAATTAATGATGAATGTAACAGAAGTACAGTGTAGGTACTGAGGTTAACAAGTTTATCTTATTTCTCACCATCCATTATCTGTACATCTCTGTTATTAATGGTATAAATTGCCTAATTGAGAATTGGGCAAGTATAATCCAAAGCCTATGACTCCTGCAATACTCCAGTTACATTTTTGGCAAAGTGAAAGATGTGTGGTAAGTCATCAAAGTGATCGCTGAAGCAAGAGTTTTGCAGGTAGCACCAAAAAGTCCATTCCCCAGGAATACTTTTGTCTTCAGGACTCCCTATTATAAAGTGGGAATACTGTCCAAAGAACAGGAAAATTATTATGTTTTTCTAGTTCAGTCTGGATGCTCTTGCTATTTTTGTCAAAGTGAATGTGAAAAAATCCATTTTGTAGGCAGACTTCAGCATGACTTCAGTTTCTGTTCAAGTGTTGGTAGAAGGTGCTTAGGATACCTTAGGAAAAAAATTAGCAACTCAGTGAACCAGGTTCAGAACCTGGAGGAAAATAAATCATTCTTACTTCCACTTTAAAAAAAATTAAAGAAAACAAAATCTTTCCTGTTATTAAAAACAAATTTGCCAAGAGCATCTGGACTTTCCAAATGTTTAGCATGTGGATGACTCACTAGCTTTATGCTAAGATATTATGCTGTTATTTCAAAACTGAAATACCAGCTTTGACATTTTTACATGTTGTACAGAGATCCATAGTCTTTCTTCTTATTCTACATTATTTCAGCTTTTAAAAATATAGAAAGAATCTTGGATTAAATGTGATGCTGATTTTTAATCTCTTATGAAATTATTTTTCTCTGACAAATGATTTGTTAGAAGAATTTTATTTTTAAAAGCCTTTATTTTTTCTTGCTTGGCCAGACTCTCATTTTAGATGAATTACACCTGTTGCAGAAACTGAAGTTAAAGAATTTTCTATTGAATTCAGGACTTAGAATGAACCAAAGGCTTTCCTGAGCTGGGTGAATTAAGATGGTCTTTCTAGAACTTCTCTGATCATTGGGCCTTGCTGGAAGGCAATTTGAAATGCAGTTCTTCCACCACTGGCCAACAAGTCTTAATTTCCAAGAAACATAATTTTTAGAGAGGGTGGAGGAAAGGAAAGATTAAAAACATCTTTTTATGTATGTGTGTGCACATATATATATATACATGCATATAGATATATTTATATATATATGTATGTATGTGTATTTTGTAATTTCTGAGACCTTTCACCAATATGAGTGGTTTATAGCAGATCTGGAGCTTTGATTTCTGATGCCTGTACAAAAAGCAAAATAAAATGCCCTCCTTATAGTATATAGGTCTGCAGGGTTTCATTTTGGCTTCTGTGACTGAATTTAATTTTTGGGCATCAGGAAATATATATATATACTAAACCCCTCAGTTTGGTCATGCAAATCGACTTGGAGTAAAATAAACTAGGAGTCTTCTTGAATGGCTAGTACCAGGAAGATGAAAGTAACCTAAGCCAAGGAAAGGAAAGTGCATTGCCGAGACACATGCATTGTTTGTGATTTTTGTTACAATGAAACATGGAGTTTCATACAAAACAAATGAAAAACTTTGTCCTCAGAGGTTTCCAGATCTTCAGATAAGAGTGATCTTTTGGCTAGTGTAATAGAAAGAGCAAGGCTGACCTATCTTCTGCAACAGCATCTGGGGATCTTTAGGTTAACTCAGACTGAAAAGAAGATGATCTCAGGATGGAGAAGGAAATGGATATACAGAGCTTCTGTATCTCCCTGGTTTAGTGCTCAGGTTCTGTTATAAAATGTGTGTATATTTACAAAATTCAGAGAATGATTTTTAATGTATGGAGACCTACATCACAAATACAGGAGTTCAGGTCTCTGTGTATATAAAATAAGAAGCTTTGAAATTGCTTTGCACTATTTTTCATGATAAATTTCAGTCTTTCTTTAGCTACATAGGCTTGTTGATTTTACATTTCCCTGAGTTCTCTCCAAAAAGAAGAAATGGCTAATTTTTACCATAGCTGTATTTGTATCTAGTTCAGATTTCAAATGATTTCTATTTCTTTTATTAAGAGCCATGATTGTAGCAGCAAGATCCAAGAGTACAGAGCCTATCTAGCAACTGTCATATCATATTTTTTGTCCTCTTCACAGAAGTTGTTCGCAACATAGGCACTGAAACACAGGTGCCTACAGGTCTGAATAAAAGAGGTATAGGTTGGAGAAGAGACCAAAGTCCTCTGAAAAAGGCTGCACCATTTTGGCAGTGTCCCATCAAAGTAAACTAGAACTATTTAGCTACACTTTAATGTCATAACTGGCCTGGACATGCAGATATAACAATTACAACTTTATAATCTCCCTGTCTGTGGTTATTGCTATTTTCCTGTGGCTCTGTAAATGTTGTGGTTTAAGCCCAGCTGGCAACTAATTTCTGAACAGCCACTCAGTCACTGTGCTCCCCAGTGGGATGGTGGAGAGAATTGGAAGGGGAAACGTGAGAAAATGTGTGGATTGAGATAAAGATAGTTTAATGGGACAGAAGAGGAAGAAGATAATAATATTGATAAAATTACTAACAATAGTAATATACAAAACTAGTAATGCCCAGTTCAAGTGCTCCCCACCTGCTGACCTGCCAGTTCCCAAGCAGCAGTGCCCCTCAGCCAGCCACCCCATGTACATGGTGAGCATGATGCCACATGCCATGGAATATCCCTCTGGCCAGTTTGGGTCACCTGTCCTGGCCCCATCCCCTCCTAGATTCTTGTGCCCCTCCAGCCTTCTCACTGGCAGGGCATGAGAAGCTGAAAAGTCCTTGACTTAGTCTAAACTCTGCTTGGGAACAAAATAAGCATACTAAATCCGAATCACCACACTATACTAGCTTTATCTCTATTCCAAACAAAACCATGGCAGTAAATAATGTAATTGGGTACGTGAGGGACAACTGTCCCTTTCCTGGGGAGCAGACTGCCTTTCTTGAGCCCTGAAAATCCCTTTGCCTTCCCTGCTTCTATGCCTGCTATCCATTGCATGCCATTAGGTATACAGTTCCCTCTCAGTAGCTAATGAGACTTAAATAAACATACTGAGAGACGAACATGGCCTCTAGAGTTTAATAAATGATGCTGATTCTGGTTTCAATTACACTGGTGTAAATCTGGAACATCACCACTGCTTACAGTTGAATTAGTCTAGATTTATATCACAGCTGAATTTAGTCCATAGATTTCATTTTTTTAACCCACTGGAATTTTATCACTGTGATTTAAGCCTTTTAAAATGCTAAATATAAAGATAATTCAATAGATCAGGTTCTGTACCTAATTTTTTTTCCATAACTCTTTGCACACTGGAGTTCTATTTATATTTTTATGTTTTTAAGCTTTACTCTTCCAATAATCATGCAATAGATAACTGATAGAATTGCATATTATAATTAGAATTTTTTTTTTTCTTAGTCCTTTGATTCTGCCCTTGAATTTTTGTACTTTTGGCTACAAGTAATGTACAGCCAAAGTTTTTAAGCACAATTTGACATCCTGTTCAGGATTAAAATGAAGTGATTTGATGGATGGAAGAAGCATAATGCATCTTAAACTAGTCAAAAGAAGAAAGTACTGTTTCGTTCTAAAAAGCAAATAGTGCCATCTATACTATGATCACATCACCAGTGTTATAATGAATAATGTGTTCAGAATCTGCCAAAAATCAAAGGTGAGTCAATGGAAAAAAAGTTGAGACGGGAGATGCAGCCAGTGAGCTCACAGGCAACACAGACCTTTGAGTGCAGCAACTTTTTACCACAGTCTTCCCTTTAGGCATAAATGAGTAGCCTTCTTTCAAGTTCTTCTTAGCTCAGACAGCCTATGAGCAGCCATAATTATATAAATTATAAGGAGGCAAATTTCTATGCATTCTAATTCTAAGATGGAAATGCCAAATGTTCACGAAAAATCATGATTTTAATCTTTGAAGATGATTCAGCTCAGTAAAGTTAGAATTTGGTGAAAAAGTGGAATATAAATTGACATAGTAAAGGTATTAGTGAGCAAGAATCTTGGATTGTAGGATTCTTGAGAGCATAAAACGTGAAGTCAATCTAAACTGACTGGGTTAAATGCGATTGACAGTCTTAATGAAGCCATGATCTTCAGTAATGCTGAGGACAGGAATCCATAGATCTCATAACAGTTACCCATATCTTCTTGTTATAATAAGAAAATGTGTGTAGGAAGGGGGAGGGGGAAGAAGATATAAAAACCTGTGCAACAGAAGCCATTTAAAAGGCAAGATTTGCCAACTATCGTTACCATAGTTACCTTGCATTATAATTATAGGAGAAAGATCTGTGGTGGACTTATTTAACTATGTGTGGGATGTATTGGTGATTGGATGATGACCCTTGTTCTCTGAAATAAAGATGAGACATAGCCTCTCCCAGTGCATCAGGCTAATGGAAATGAAATATCATACTCATTAAAAATATCAACCTGTCAGTGCAATAATTAAGAATTATGTTTATTTCAAGATAGCTGGTCACATATCCTGGAGATGCAGAATTGAAAGTTTCTTAAAAACAGGAAAAAGAAGGTTAGCTGAGTGCTTTAGTGTTAATTTTCAAACCCACTGAGTCAGGACATGTGCTTCTAGAGAGCTGATACACACTTCTATTGAAGAATTAAAGTACACTGACAGGTCTAGATTAACTATGAGAATTGGAGTCTGCTTGTTAAAGCTATGTATGTAAGACTGGTTCTTTGCTCTTCCTGTTTGTAAACTGATCATTCCTGAGACATGCATGGTCTCTTTCTATACCTCACCACTTTGTGGTGTTTGTTTGTTGTTTGGTTTTTTGGTTTGTATGTTTGTTTGTTTGTTGTTGTTTTTGCTAATTTTGGAAAAAAGATAATTGAGTGTTTTTCAGAACAAACTTAACAGTGTAGGAGAGCACGCATTCTCCAGCTGTCTTGTCTTTTCATACTGGTCCAGATCTGACATAAGGCCTAGAAGATGCAGAAATTCTGGCATTGCCATACCATATGGCATTGAAACTCTTCTTTGGATCCTTGTGCCTGGTACACCTAATGAACAGCTGCAGATTATTTGCCTTTGCCTTGTTTATTGTTCCACCATTTGTCCTGGGGACGGTGAAATACAGGACTGCACAAGGCAAAGGTACATGCTAACTCACGTGCCTAGGAACTGCTACTCGAAGCATCCCAAAGAAGCAAACATTTTGAACTTAAAAACGTACAGTATCAAGTCTTTAATCCTTCACAACTGGCTACTTCCTCAAGATGACCTTTTTATTCCCCTTTTCCTCATACATACCATTATGAAAACCCAATAGCTGAACAAAACACAAAACCAGTACTTAGTTGAGAGAAGGATTGTTTTGTAGCCTGGTGGATTTTGAGTCACAGCTGCATTGGCCTTTTCAGATGCTTAGATATGTTTGTTGTGGCCAAACAACTGATCTTGCTGTAAGGTGGCTGATTTGGGACCTGCTAACTTCATCATCATGACAGCTCAAGCTAGCTGCCCTTGTATTTGTCTACTTCTGGGGCATATTTTGCAGCCTCCATTGGGCTGCTGGCTGCCTCTTCTACTGCTGAGATTAGGACCTGAAATAAAATTTAAAACTACACTAGGTATGTCTGCAAGGATTGGAATGCACCCCTGCAAATGCAAATATAAAACACACTGTACCATGTTATGATTCATCCTTAACTTTCTATTAGTTTGGCATTTTCTATGGTAACATTACTACTTTTTTTTTTAGGTATCTTTGTTTCCCACAATTTTTTTTAATGAGAAAAATCAGCCTGCCTAGTCTCCTGTTTTTCTAGCATGGTTATTGCTATTTTTATCACCCAAATCATGGCATACTTGAAAAAAAGAAACACTCTAGCAGTGCTCACTATAGAGAGAAAAACTAGTTTACATAAGGTTTCCACAGGGCTATCTAGGGCATTGAACATTTACCACTCCCTGCTTGATTGGTTTTTAGACCCTCATCATGGCTCCAGGGGAGGAGCTATCACAGCATCAACAATTCTGCCACCTCCTTCTTCTGAGTTTCTCCTTTATTCTGTTGTAATTCTAGCCTGGTTTCCAAATTTTATTTAACTCTACTTCAAAGATGCCCTGAAATATGAAAAAAAATCCCCATTGTGAAATATTTTGCTTTTGTTCACTAAATTTTTAGATGGCAGAAAAAGTCTGGGCACAATCCATTTTGCATCTGTTATTTGTTTTCTGCTCTACCACTGACACAGAGATATCAATCTTTTAGATAGTTCTATTTTTAGGACATATTTTTAAGTTAGTGTAAATTGGAGTAACTTTTGATTGTGCTGGGCTGTGGCCAGACAAGATATATTGATAATCTGACCTGTAATTTGCATGTTCTCTGTGTACTGAACATTCACTCACCCTACACCTAGAATGAAATACAGAAGCAGGTAGGAAGCAATCTGGCATTTTTCTTACTGTGCAAAACAATTCTTATTCTACTCACATACTGCTATGTCAAAGA
Organism: Geospiza fortis; assembly: GCF_000277835.1. Lineage (NCBI taxonomy): Eukaryota > Metazoa > Chordata > Aves > Passeriformes > Thraupidae > Geospiza > Geospiza fortis. The sequence continues at coordinate 2,075,807 of NW_005054331.1, forward strand.
AACCAGTAAATCTGTTTCAGGTCAGCATTTTAATCTTTTTTTCTTTGTGATGAAGGCATAAAGGTCCAATATTTCATGGCAGTGAAAAAATATATTGATGAAAATTATTTTTATGGTTCTCACAATGCCTCATTAGTCTCCATAACATGATAAAGCAATTCAGAGAAGGAATCCATGGCACCCTCACTGTACTTCCCAGTTTCTATCCTTTCTTTATGGGCTGACATTTATTTCCTGGAGATATTAAGATATTAACTAAGAACTGGAAAGACCCAATTATTCCATATTTGCTGCATGACCATGGAGTTTACAGAATCTCTGAAGTCACTTGATACTATTACTACAATCTTCTGCAAATCTTAACAGCCTGAATATGTACAAAAATATCTGTTAGTTAATTTTCAGTGGGGGAGGCTGTAGCTTTTGACTGATGCTCCACATTCAGGAATGACTAAATTTGAGTCTGATAAGCCTTTTGTCCAGGTGATCAGCCATGATAGAGGGTGGGGGAACATTTAGTCTTTCATTTTGGGTAGCCTCCATTTTACTCAACAGAAGTGGTAAGTATCACAGATTATTCTTTGCTAAGTGTAAGGCTGTTAAGATGTAACTGCAGAACTGTCTTCATTTTGAAGTGGGTTTTCCTTTTTTATCCATAGCAATAGTGCAGTAATGAACATGAATAATTTATTATTGCTGTAAAACCAGATGCTAAACTGTTGCACAAGCAAATAGTTTGCTTATGCAAGGGAGATAATAGGGCCTTAAACTCATTTTGCACATATTAATATTGCCTACATATCCACAATATACCTTGCTGATACAATTCAGGTCAAAAACCTCACATTGAAAGGAAATCAGCCTCACTGAGTTCTCTGATTTAAGGCATCAGATTTATTTATTTATTTATTTACCTCTTAAAAATGCATGTTCAGGATTTAATCCAGCAAATCCATACTGGGTGAGAAAAGCATAGTAGTTCATCGGTCTACTCTATGGGAATTATTATTGAACAGAATTTGCAAGCCTAGAGTCTTAAATTTGAAACATCTCTGTGGGCATGACAATGTCCAATTGCAGTTGTCCAAGGAGAGAGAGTTCAGTGAGGTGAGCCTATGTCAAACATTCAGCACCTTGAATCTCAGTAAGATTTGAATCTTTTTACGCTCTCTGTCTTGTATTTTACTCCTCCATCTGCAGTTTTGAATATTCAAGCACAAGCTGAGAGAGGGAGTACATTATTTTGGGCTACTGGTATTTAATTTGAAGTTGTCAATCAGCCTACCGTCATTGTACAGTGAAGAATAAACACTGCCACAATCTGAAAAAAACCACTCATTACTGTTGATACAAAATTAATTTATACAAAATAATCCCAAATTAAATGTTAATAGTTCTCAGATTGTGTATTAAATTTTGGTTCATGACTTCCTCACAGGGTTCTGTAGTAGTGTAAGCAGAATTACACATGGTGCTTCAGTTAAAATTACTTCCCACAAACTCACTTTTCTAACAGTTTCCTTAAGGTCAGTAGCAATTTACCTGTGGTGAATTTAAAAAATGCAATTTTGTTCTGCTTTGTCTGTATCCTTCACACAATTGGATTTAGCCTTAACACTCCAAAGCTGCTACTCCTATGAAACAGGAACATCTGCACATGCTCAGTCTCTTGTCAACAAAATAAACTCAACCTTCAGAAACTGCTCAAAGAAAACTGCAAAAATTCACACATATCCAGTAGCTCTTATGGTATCATCAGCTCTGGAAGACACAGAAGAAAATTTATAGATTACTTCTAAATAAATTAAAATTTCCCAAAGAACTGGAGATATGAAGATGCTTATACAAAAGCTTAGGAATTAAATTTTCAAAGCAGTGTCATTGTCAAGTTGTTGAGAATTGGGTAGCATATTACCTTCCCTATTGAACAAGAAAAGGTGATTTTTCAGAAGGTTAGACGTCACAGTGACTTCAGCTAAGCTGATGGCTGAAGTGTGGCCTGAGGATTGTTGGTCTGGTGCCATGTTGATGTGGTGGCCACCTGTTTGATTGGTTTTTTGGCACTGTGATGGAATTGCTTATAAGAAACCATGCTGAACTGCAGAGAGGTAAGTGGAATGCTTTAAAACTGGAAAATACTAGATTATCACGATAGAAAAAATTCCATAAAAAGCATTTCTTTTGAGAAAAGGGTTGTTAAGAGGGCAATTCATATCCAGTGCGAAATTTCTGTTCAGAAAGAGAAGAGGTAAACACAGAACTCTATAAATACAAACATCTGTAAATACAGATGCCTCTCAGGGTGCTGTAATAACTCTTTTAGCTGGCTGCTGTTCTGAAGAATCCTGGGTCTTGAAGAACACTGGGTATTTTCTGGCTTGTTCTTTAAAGCTAGCTGGATTATAGTTTTTATGCTAATTTAGGAGAAAACAATAATGAAAGTTTTTTTTCCCCCAGTTCTTAATGGTTGTTGATGCTGCTGTTCATTAGTTCTCTGCTTTGTACTTGCTTAAAATTATGATTCAAGCAGGTTTTAAAAGATAATTAACATATATTTGTTTGATAAGTTTGTTAGCTGTATGTGACAGAGAACATTCTTATGCATCTGTTTGAATATGTATTTTTTCTTCTTTCAAATATAAGATTAATTTTGTAGTGCTAGTAAAGCAAATTATTCTCCTATAATTAGTAGAAATCAGACAAAGATGTAATATCAGTCTGAAAACTTCAAGCACACCTTTTGAGGGCAATGAGTAGTGAACAATGCACAGTCTGATGTTCATCATCCTTGCTATGGAAGACAGTACTTCTAGCTAGGCAGTGAACTCTGCCAGAAGCAAACCCCCTGAAACCTAAACCCTGTGCAGAAGAGAAGTCATTGCTAAGGATAAAGGTAGAGCAACACTGTCATTACAGGTGTAGCTGAGAGGTGGTCTCTTGGTTTATGTTGACATAGTGTGAAACTGGAAATTCTGCTTTCAGAGATCGTTCCATGAAAGTTAATTTCTTGTACAAATAGTTTTCTTGCTGAATTGAATTATTATTTGGTATGTGCCCAAGTCAAGATTGCATTTGGGCAGGTTTAGCTCCTTGCAGAACTTTCTGCTAATGCGTTTTAATAAGAGATCCACTTATTTCTAGTTAGTCTGATTCATGTTTTTCTCCTACCATCCATAACCAAAACAACTGAAGAGTGAAATAGTTGTATACTGAATGTCGAGGTTTTACTTTGACTTGCTTGTAAGATTTTAATTTTTCTGCTTTTCAATATAATTTTAAATGGTGACAGAGAACGTTTGTGTGGGTTTGATATTAAGGTAGATACATGCTGTTTCTAGTCATGTAACATCAGCTTCAGAAAGCAGTCCTTATGTTTTCACTGAATGTCTTCTGGACTTCCAAAATGAACCAACATAACTTGATCCTGCAGAACTGCTTGCTATGTGAATCTTTTGTTGGCTTTACTTCAATACTTTGATATGCATTGAAATCACAAGGCACTTTTAGCTCCAAACTACCATCAACGAAATTATATATCAGAATAATCATACTAAATCAACAAGGCTCTGTTGATACAAATACAAGAGCACTTTAAATACTGAACACAATCCCTTCACATGACCTTAGAGTTCATTTCACAATTTTTGGTTTACTTTTGTCTTCTGCAGTGTGGTGATTCTAAGCTGCTCTGTTCGTTGTTGAACCATTTTGAGCAGTACCCTGCTTCTCAGTACTAAGTTGTGTGAAAGAAATAAATGGATGTAATCCTTTTCAGCATTGCCTCTTGACAGACCTATACTTCAGGGGAAGATCAATGTTGTCCACATTTTTGAAGTCACTAATCTTTATATAACTTTCTGTACTTTGAATGAAAGGATCATTCTCATTTCTACTTGCATTTTAAAATTATCTTCTCACTAAGGTTATAGTACTTTACTGTTAGGCTTTGACCTGCTAATCAGCCATAAACTTTGGTACTGTAAAGTGCAGCTTCAACATCGCTGATAGTAAGAGGTGAAAAATATGTCCATTCCATGTTTGCAAACACAGTCTTATATAAGGCAATGGGAACTGCCTGTGCATACTGGATACAGAAATTTGTCCTGAATCAAAATGAATGTATAAAAAAAAATCTGAGAGTACAGGACTTACAGAAAATGTTGACTCCAATGCAACAATTTACATATAAGTCAGGAAAGCAGTGATTATTTGCTGTCACCATTTGTTAGTCTATGTGAAATGAGAGAGTAAGTCCTGCCAGTTATGTTTTCTGACTAATCCCATGCCTGCTCAGCTACAGGAGTTGAGAATGTGCCTGAATAATGAAATATTTCCCATGCTCAAAGTCAAACAGGTGGTTTGGTACCTTGATGAGTCAGGTGTCATAACTGAAAGCACTATAACTCTTAAGGCTTGTTGGCATGTCTATAGGTAGGCTCAGCCAAGAGGACAAAAAAGGAAAGGTCTTCTCAGTCCAGGAAGCTTGTTGGCAGCATAATGTGGGAGCTTACCCTGTCACTGCCTATGCTGTGGTGGAAGATTAATGGTTATTTTATTCTGACTGCCTTCAAGTAGGAAACTGTGCTACAGCTTCTTTAAGAATGGATAAATGTCTGTGTGTGCATATCTGTACAAATGCTCAATTATATGTAAAATACATGCACACGTGCACAGCACACACATAGAGATTCTCATAAGTGTCTCTGCTCCTAAGGGAATTCACAAGAAAATAAACAAAAGTCTCACCAGTCTTTCTCTGCACCTTACAGCTATCACCTCTCACTCAAACTTTTTCCTTTTTTTTTTCTTTGGAATAACAATTTTTCATTGCAAAATGAATAAAACTAATTAAGAGCAGCTAACAACAAAGTAGGAATATTAAGAATTGTAAACTTTGTGTCTAACCAGATGTTTTTCAAGATATTTATCATTATGAAATTTTCATGAGAAAGTGCTGTACAAAGTACATCTGATAAACTCCTATAGTTAAAAGGAAGTGAAAAATATTTATTTTATGATTTTTAAGGACTGGGTTTTCAATGACTGTTTTATTTTGTTTAAATGTCCCAAAGCACACAGATAGACAGACAAGAATTTAAAGTTCGTTCCCAACGTCTTCAAAGCCAAGAGTTTATTCCTCCTTTTGAAAGCAGAGATCTTATTCAGAGCTCAGAGGAAAAGTAAACCATAGCACTCTCTGGGAGAAATCAGTTACCATGATTTTGTGGTTGAGCTGGCTAATCACACACATGAGAGAAGAGAGAGGCTCATGGTAACAGTTACACATTGTCTGGGTGTTTTGCCCTAGGTAAGGCTTCAGGGGCATCAGCAGGCACTGGATCATCCACAGTCAAATGCCTGTAGCCAAACAAGGGGGTGGAATGATCCTTTTGCAATTCTCTCTGCACTGAACACAATTGAGGACTCATATACTAGATTCTCATGTCCAGAATGCAGCACTCGTTTGTATTGCAGCATGATTTTCTTCTGGTGCCCCACCACCTGTCACTACCTGGTTGGTTAGCTGCCAAAGGCCCCTTATAACAGCCTGGAAAGGTGTATTGAAAAACAGAGCTTCATGTTTGTAGGTGTGACTTGGCAGAAAGTATTGTCTTAAAAACTCCCATGCCTAGGGTGGAGCAATCACTGGGTCTTACAGGGAATATCCTTAACTGTTCTCTAATGGCCACAGAGATTGCAAATTCACAAGGGTAGTGAATTGCCCTAATGTAAGTAATGCATACCTAGAGCATATACAGAGTCAAATGTCGTGGTACACCCATTTGATGTGTTTTATGTTATACCTATGATGACTAATGAGTTACGTATTATTATGCCAATAAATAATTGGAATAATAAGTGATGTATTTCGAGGGCTCAACTCAACAATCTTAGAAATCCTTTCCAACCTTAATGATTCTATGATTCTATTCTGAATTAACTGAAAAATGCATTACTTATGGAATAAGCTAATATTAACAATCATGGTTAGCCTGTTGAGTGTTCAGCTAAGATACTCAGAAAAAGACTAATTCACTGAAAATGTGAACAGGCAGACTGTCCTCTCTGAAAATGGAGCAACTCTGAGATGCTCTACCTTAGGCAGGCAGAAATCTAGATGTCCCAGGAAGTTAGATAGTTTGCAGTTCCAGTTGTTTTGGGTTTTGTTTTCTTTTTTTCAAATGAGGCACAGGGAGAAACCAATTTGTAAAACAGACCATCGCTCTTTCAATGTTTCATGAAACAACCCTCTTGCATGAACTGTACCTGGGATCACCATACAGAATCACTAAGTACATGCCTGGAGTCTAATAGCAGAAGGCAGTAAGTTCACTCCAAATTCTCAAGAATTTGAAACAAACTACCTTCTCCTCTGCGTTTTTATCTTCTTAATTGACTTTTATGTTGTTTTAAAATATTTAATACCTATCTAAATTTAATTTAACCTACAACAAATAAGACTGTAAGAAAAAGAAACTCATATTTGTACTATTACACTAATAGGCTTAATAACAATAATCCACTAACATCTGCAATCATAAAATAAAAACTTCATTATCATTTCAATACAGTTAATACAAAACCTCAGGTTCGCCAGTACACCAGCTGTGTCCTGGTGCTCAACAACACAAAACAGCAATTCATGCAAAATTACCAGTCTTTGTTACTGACTCTTTTTTCTGGCTCCAGTCCCAAAATATTCCTGCTGTTCAGGTCTTTTGTTTCCTCTCACTGGAAACCTTTTATTTTCTAGGAGAATATAAAAGATCATCTCCAAGAATGACTTCAGTAGCCTTCTCACCTCCAGTATCATGCCTCTAGCTCTTTCTTCCTCACAGTTAAGAGACAAGTGTTTGGTTAAAGGTCTCTACTGATCTGGACAAAGTGTTTCTTTGTGCAGTGCTGCTGGCATTGCTCTAGACATGCCCATAATATTCTCCAGAACCTCTAATCACCTTGGAAATATAGAGCATTAGGAAAAAATATTCATTTAACAATTATATTTTCTGACATTCCCTTAAGGATGGAAAATGCTCAGAAGAGCAAATCAACCAGTATCTCATGCTTGTCTTTGAATTGGTGTTTAGCTGGAAACTTATGGCCTTAATCACAGGCGAGGCCTCAATGTATTGGGCATGGTGCATGGCTTTCTAGGAAAAGTTCCTCAGAAGGAGTTTCCTACTTAAAGACATTACAAAGGCAAAAGACTAAGAGGAGATAGGCTCAGGATTAAATACGTTTGTCCTGGATTTGAGCCAGTAATTCCAAACTAGTCCCATTGCATGGGACCTACCAGTTCAATCACTAGAAGCAGCTTTCCAGCATGCACTATAAACCTGCCCTAGAGAGGTGACAATGATTGGTGAGCTCATGGGCTGAAATATCATTCATGTCCCTCTCAAATAGCTTTTCATCTCTGCCAAGTAGGCAGCCAGAGTAAGGACAGTTTATGTTTCAGACTGCTGGATTACCCTAGAATTTCCTCTCCATCTCACTCAGTTGACTGAGGCAATTGTGTGTTTGCAAACTGAGATAATGGGTGTCTTCCTAGCAGTTCTTTTGGGAGGGGAGAAAGGGCAAAGGAAGTAAAAATGTTTGCCTGTCAGTTGTCAGCATCTGTTATTCCCCAAAGCCTACTGAGAATGTAAAAAGAGGAATGAACTTTTGAGATAATGCCCTATTATGTAGCAGACCACATATCTCAAACTGCCATTAAGATGAGATTCAGCAGCGGTAGACGACAGAAGAGTCTAAAATAATTATCCATTATGAGAGGATTGGCATCTTTCCTGAAAGCATCCTGCACTGTACCTTGGTAGAAAGAGGACACAAACTGCCTTAGATCAATGCTCTGGCTACTCTGTTTTTATTTTGGGAAGAACAAGTGTTTCCATGCCCCATGGTAGTCTGAATAATAGGGTCCAAATGAACAATCATTTAAGAACACAAGTTTCCCAGGTGACAGGATACCTGCCTCTTTACATTGATCATTTAATCACTCATTAGGAGGGAGAATAAAGACAGTCCACTGGTGTCTGGAGCACAAGAGTCTGTAAACAGTGTAGTTTTCTCACTAGGTATGTGAAATGACTTGAGATGTTTAAAGGTGTTTTAATTTCATTGGGAAGTGAATAGCAGTATGTTTTGATATTACTTCTAAAATAAGTATCAGAATGGTGTTTGGACAAGCAACATGTCTGTAAAATGGGCAAAACACTTGTGACTTGAAGTCATGAAGGGTGGGGAGCCAGATGCTATACTGCAGTCAGCCATTGTTCTGTTAGACAAATCACTTCCTCAGTCTTATCTCCTCCTGTCATTCCCTATCTTGTTTATTTGTATTGCAGACTCCTTACAGCAAGACACATTTCCTAGTAAGTGTCTGGGCAATGGCTAATATTTACTCCTTGTTCGTTGTCATGATGTTTTCAGATCTAAAGTGACTCTTATGGATCAGGTTCAAGGGTAAACTGCGCAGTGCTTTCAGTGCTGTGGAACAAATTCAGGTGTGTTTGCGCTGAAAATGTACTCCAGTCCATATATATCAGGTGCTCTGTAAAAATCAAAAGAGTTATAAATTTGGCTTTTAAGGTCCCACTTTTCTAAAAACCCTGAGTGTTTTTTTGTTGCTGTATAGTGAATATTTTTGTTGCCGTATAGTGAATTTTTCATTTCAGCTAAGTTTATATTTTCAAGCCTGCAATAATTTATCACAATGCTCAGGATTATAAATCCTTAATTATGGGAACTTCTGTTAATTTTAATATTTAAGAAATAAAGTCCAGGAGAGTCCAACCAGCTCTGGACTTGTTATGCATAAAATGTGGGTTTTTTCATGTTTTAGATACCTAATTAAAACTTGATCACAAAAGACAACTTAATACTGCAACAAATAATTGCAGAAATGAAAGATTTAAAAAAGTTTTTTTCAGTTTGATTCAAGAATGTGAGAGCAAATCATTTGGTTAACAACTTTATGACTGTTCCATTCTGCTATCATTGCTATGTCTAAAGGTCAATCTCTTTACCCCATAATACAGATTTATTTTGTTTGCATAGCTGATTCAGTCTTTCCTTCCTGAGTCAGATGTAACAATCTCCCTTTGACCTTCTCTGTAGGTGTTGTAGACAAAATCCTGCACAAGTTGTTAAGAGCAAGCGTGCACAGACTTTCCACTTTGACTATGGATTCAATGGAGGTAAGAGTCCAGTGACAGCATGGGACTATGGAAGCATCCCACAGGATTGGGATGCTTTCCTGAGCTCTTGGGAAATAACAATCCTCTTCTAGGAATACAGTGGAGCTAATGCTAATGCATTACTCAGGCAGAGATTAGCACTTTGAATCACCACATATTTGATAATCTTTAGATTATCAATAGACCAAAGAGACAGCTTGATGGATGACTATTCTGATGTTAGCCTGTCTTAATGACTCTCAACAAACGTGATATTTATCCTCTTTTTCTCAATTTCTGTTCTACAATAGTGATAAGACAGTAAGCGGAGTGTTTCCAACCAATGGAAACAGCGGAAATCATTTAGTCTTCATGTGTGTTTTGAGATTGCAGATCAAAACAATTGCTTAGATATATCATGGCCATTCACTGTCCTGTCTCTTCAGCAAATCAAAGGCAGCCTCCAAGTTTTGACTGAATGAGGTAATTTTCTTTCAAATGGTGCCCATAATTCACATGATGACCTCAAAATATGAATCTAAGCCTGCTGTTCAAGAAGGATGGGTAGTTCAGCATAATCCAATGGAAACCAAATAGTCTGTCTTTTCTATGTGATTGGCATTAAGGTCCTGTTATGAGAAATAGCAATTTTAGGTATTATTAGTTTAGGATTTGGGACACCTGAATTCAGTTTCCTGTGATACCTGTTATGTCCATGGGCAAGTGTAGATCCAACAAATGACTTTGTTGCCCTGCCAGGCACTATCCAGACTGCAGTTTTGTTTCTGGTAGTAGTTAGGCTTCCTACATAGTGATCTGTTATAAATGAGATAGAAAGTAGTTTTCCTATTAAGGACAAAGACTTAGGTGCCTGACAGCACTTTAGATCTTTGGTGCCTGAATAAGAGTAGCAGACAAAAACTTCCATTCATTCAGGTAGTGCCCAGAGAAAGGTGCCTGCATTTCTGTGAATGAACAGGGCAGATTTCTTTATTCTTTTTTTTTTCTTTTCTGTGTCCTACACAGTACAAATGATAAATCAAACCATAATTTCTTCAGTAGCTATCATCTTCTCCAAGTTCAGATTTTAAGACAGCATGACTGCAATTACTTAACTCTTTGAGAAAATCTACATTTTAAGTGTGAAACCCTGCCACAAAGTTTCCAGAAGACACCTTTTTTCAGGTCTTCAATTTTCCTCAGCTCTTTAGGTGAAATATCTGTGTGAATGTTGTCAGGTATTGTACATTACTGTGATTCTACTGTGGTTTTGCATGCTTGATTCATACCAAGAATCTTGGTAAGTGTATCTGTTCCTACTTTTTGCTTCAGCAAGGCAAGCCTTTTCCTTGTGGTCATGAGTCCTGCAGAATGCAGGAAAAGCTTGAACCATCTCTGTTATAGCTGTTGCAGGCTGTTCAGTTTGCAAGTGCCTCTAAAAGCACCTAATAATCTCAGATTGTTGAAGCACCAGAACAGCCCAAAATGTTTTCCAAAGCATTTCTCTGGTGTGGCAATCCACCCTCTTCTGAGTACTGCTGGAGTTTCTTGTGTTCCATTCTGTCATCTCCTACCACATCCTCCCCATTCTTCTGCCTGAGGGCAGAAGGTGTGGGGAAGGTAAAGAGAAGAAGTTTATCCTATGCCTGGTTTGAACAATATGTATGTTGTCTACTTCTTGTGGATGTCAACACCCATTTTTTTTAGCACTACCCCTTGATAAGGCAGTTTCAGTATTCAGAGGCATGAGCAAATCACAGTTCCACAGTACATATAAATCCCAGCACAGCAGGATATGCAATTTTTAGCTTCCATATTTCTGTAAGTAGCCAATTCCTGGAGCCATCTCACAGAAAGGACATCTTTGTCCCAGGGCCATTCTAGCAAGTAAAACCTGTTACAGTGAGTTCCTGTTCCTGAGCTAAATAAATGCAAAAGCAGTGGGTACAGAATAGAAAAGCTGTCCAGGGATTTGATCCAATAGAACCACTCAGAGTCAAGCACTTCTAACCAGTAGTCCTATGCTGTGCATCTTACATGTTGGTCATAAGGATCATCTGGAAATGATATAGATTTTGTAAGCTATATGATCTGCTGAAAAAAACTTGCTAGCATCAGTATGTGAAGAACCTGACTTAGCCCTCTAGTCCATTCAAAAGTCCTGATTTTGAAATTGTCCTACATGAACAAATGAGTGGATTTCAATTAATATTTACACACAATAGCTTGTACTTCAAAAGGTGCATATATGACATTATTATTTTATGTCACTAGCTATGACTAAGCTTTGATCTTACCATCAGTCTGCACATTTTTTATTCAAGTCTTTCTTGCTTAGAGATGGACCCTGATTTTTAATAGGCTTATCTATTTTATTTACAATACCAACAAATAGATATAAATATATATGAAGTGCAAAAAATTATTTTTCTGTGGCTGCATAAAGGATTTTTCAAACTGTGGTTCTGAGCAAACAGTGGAAATGAATAGAACAGGAAAAGGAATGCCCATTTTAAAGTGAGCTTGTAAGACTTTTCATGCCCAACACTGACAAAAATATGTTTTTGCATACTGCATGCTTGGTATGCATTAGCTCCTGTCCCAGTTCTAAGTGGGCTACAATGTTTTCTGGAGAGTGGCAGTTCTGCAAAAATAAGTTACCTTTTTCTTCTAAAATCCTGCATGGATATCAGAATTTTCCACTGCATTTCTGTGACTGAGCTGTACGTGAACAGTACTGACAAAAAGCAGATATTAAGCAGGGAGTCCATTGGTATTTATGTTAGAACTCATTTGTATTACATTGGAGAAGGCATTGGAAGTCATGCAAGAAAAAGAGAAATCCCTTCCAAAAGAGCTCTGTCACAGAGCACATGTATTAGCCTGCCTGTGATGTTATTATCCCTGTTTTAAGCAACATTAGCAGGCATATTGTGCACCTGTGAATACTAAAAATAGGGAAAAAAAAGATTCTATTAGACATTTATTTGAACTGAGGCTGATTTTTGGTCTCTCTTTGCTGCCTTTAAGGAGTCCTTGTTCATGAATATGGTTTGTGGGTAATAGGAAATTTAATTTAAAAATCATTAATTATGTTGCATCTTGCTCTTGCTACCTTTTGTTCAGTCAGGTAGGAATTAAAAGACACAGAGAGGGAAGATTCATATTTTGCTCAGGTATGTTAATCCTGCTTATTGTCAGATACCCACCTGACTTTTCCCTAAGAGTCCAAGGTCTGATGATTTCTTCAGAACCCCCCCCTTGTAAAAATTTGCCCACCAAAAGGAGTAGAAAACACATTGCTATGCTCAGTAATTACTCACAGTAAATGAACACAGGTCAACTTTTTGTCAATATTTGTGTTAGGTTTTTGTTACAAACCTTGTCATCTACTGAGCTTATGTAATGAATTAAATAAAGGGGACCAAAGCATTATCAAGAAGGATTCCCAACCAGAAAAGAATGCAACTTCATCATGTTAATGCCTTAGCTGCATTCTGCAGTTTTCATGACACAGTATCTACAAATTTGGGTTGCTTGCCCTTCGTCTTTCTAGCCACAACACTCAGATTTATGACAGCATGGATTTCCCATTGGAACAGATGGTTTACTGCAGCAGAATTTATTAAAGCTTCATTTCCCAGATCCTTTTCTGTAGCACTTTTGCTCATTCCCCTCCCTTTCCCAACGTGACAGAGCATTGTATGTCTCTGACACTGAAATTAGCACAAAGACATGTGGTTCCCTGCAAATCTGCTCTGCATAAATAATCATTGAGATTGCTGACCTGCTAAGGCTCCTAGCTGGCAATCACACAGCAAAGCCTGTAATTTCTCCTACTTGGTACTGCTCCACCATTTCCTTATCCAGACTTCTATGCTGTTATGGATATCCCATGTCTGACATTAGAGAAAATAATCAGCTGGGACTTAGGAACATTATCATTCTATGCCTTATATGTAAGTATCTTGGCTTAGTAAGAAAAGAGATAGGTATCAGAAAAAGGATGTGACTCAACAAAATTAGGCCAAGTTAAAAGTGTTTAGGTTTTCAGGAAGTATTATAATTTCAGTTTTTCCATAAACCAGATTTGTAACAGATGGGTGAAATGTAGGTCAAACGCAGCAGACATCTTCGTAAGCATTTGCTTTAATGGTTTCCTTGATAATTTCTGCCTCTCTTGTCACATGATAAAGGGCGGTTCAAATCAGTCTATGCAGACCACTTGCAATAAACAAGGGGTACTGACTGAGAGAGCAATCCTGCAAAATGAAGGGCAGGATTGTGGCATTCACTTTTGCCTCAGGCCAATTTCATCCTGGATGCACGCTGGATAAAGCAACAGCATTGCAGGCAGGCAGAATTTGCACCCCTGTTAGGAAGTACTGTAACACATTTTATAAACAAGATTACACACACCGAGGTGAAGTTCTTAAAATCACAGGGCATCAAAAGGCCAACCTAGGACAGAGTAGCAGCCTTGGCTTTGAATTTCCCACCTCTTGCCAGCTGAGTACCTGAGATTTACATGTCTGCCTTTGTATTTTGAAAAAAGCTATATGGGACACATAGCCACCTCCTCAAAACAATATTTTGTTTATTCTCAGTCATTTCCTTTTAATGGCTCACAGCCCCTTCAGTAAACATATATATGTATATGAGAATTTAAATGATCAGAGTTTTAAATTAGGTATCCCTTGGAGCTGTGAGGGCCCACTGCATAAATCCATCATTGCTCGCAGGCATGAGGGATGAAGCTGCTCCTTTGGAGCTTTAAGAGGCTCTGATGCTGATGCTGTGCCTGCTGCACACGCTGCTGGCTCTCATCTCATGACGTACACAGAGCTCCGTGAGCACGGCTCTGCCCCTGCAGCTGCTCAGTGCACTGCTGGGCAGAGAGAAAATAGACATCTCTGCTACTTATGTGATCTAGCTTTAAGTGTAAAAATAAACATGGACAAAAACATTTGAAATAATCTGTTGTGTTACCCTTTCTTCATGAATACCATTCTCTAGCAGTGGTTTTCCTCACATCTGATATATTTCCCTAAATTAGACACCATCTTTCTTGTTTTACATCAGTAATTATGTGCCACCAGGATTTGAATCCACAGGAAAAGGTCAGTGAAACCCAGAAATTATTTTTCTAATTTATTTCTAAATTTGCTTAGTTCTGAGTCTGAGACCAAATTATTTTGAATATTGTCATTATATTTTTTATGGACTTCATTTGTTTATGTACTCTACTGAGAGAAGCCAGCCAGTAAAACTCTTGCCTATGTGCTTAATTCAACAGAATTGCCATTCATCTTAAAGATATACTTAAGTACTTCTCTTGCTGGCATCTCTGGGTAGAGCTGCTAATAGGAAATTACTGATACAGAAAGATGTACTGATTTCAAAATCCCTGTCTTACTTAGAATACTTTGCAACCTGTATGGAAAACAATTCTTGAACAAGATTCATCTCCATGGGCCAAAGGCAGGTAAGAAATGACATTGTTTCCCTGCTGTACTCTAGGGAGGCACTGCTTTATAGTGCAAGTCAAACCTGTCATGGGACAGATGAAGGCCAGGCTGAGTCTTCCTCTGCAAGCATTAAGAGGGGTGCAACAGGAAGCCTCTGTTTGGGGCCTAAGGACAACATCCACTGGAACTGAAATCAATCGTAATCTTTCCATGGCACAAAATAGCTTTGGCTAGGATCCAATAGGAAAATAAATTTTAGCTCGCTGATGGAGTGAGTGGAGCTGATCATCTTTGCTGCTCAACTGTTTGTTTAAAAGGAGTGTGCAAAGTCCCATTTCACCTCACACAGCAGAAACTTGTTAAGAAGCCACTCTTTTGGTGATACTTCTAAGCTCTCCTCTGGGAACACTCATCCCATAAATGTCTTTTGGGGCATTTCTGAAGGATAGCTGCCAGTATTTGTTCTGGCTCTGTTTCTGATTCTTCCTTGCTCTCTTCTCCCTTGTTGCACTAAGTTCATTTGCTGGTTCTTCTCTAATACATACAGTAAAAATAATAAGAGCAAGATGCAAATGAGCTGGATAGGGTCACAAAAGCCTTTAATGAAGACACTACTCCGGTTTCACCAGAAGTTGCACAGAGATGTTTGTAGCCTTCTTATCTTACCCTAAAACACCTTGCAACTCTCTTTTCATTAAGGAGATTTAATCCAATCTATCACTCCAACGTGCTATATGGTCTTCCTTCTAGATCACACAAAATCAGAGAAGTAACTTTGGTCCCTCTTTGGCTTTTGGCAATTGGGTGTACTGGTGAACTGTTGTTGACTGAACGGACCACCCATGTAAAAGGCTACACACTCGTCTTCATCACAACTCCAGGCTGAAGACTCTTTTGACACTATAAACAGTTTGGGATACATACTGATCAAATATAAAAATATCTTTGATAGAAAATTGCCTGTATAGAATAAATATCTCACAGGTTAGTTACCTCACTTTTATGAGAAGTGGAAGATTATTGTGACTTGTGACTATGCCTAAGCCCTGAATGATGGGCCATTTAAATATGATATAAAAACTCTGCAATAAACATATCTTCATGTTTAATGACTCATATTTGGAGGATGGAGGGTAAGAGCCATTTTGCCTTTCTCCACCTCCAAGAGGGTTAGAAATTAACTCTCTCTTCACATTCTCACTATTGTAGCACACAGCAGAAAAAATGCTTGTGCCTCCTTGCTTGATGTCTCCCTGAAATTATGTATAGTAATGGATTATCAAAGTAGAACTGCTCTGATTGGTAAGGATATTTTTCAAAATGGAGCTTTGACATGGCCTGGAAATTGTGCTCTGGCTTTTAAACAGCGCTGATATGGATTTGATAAGGTGGAGAGGCAGGGTTGGAACCACAGTTCCCAGAGCTGTGTCTCTTTGTCTCTTTTCCAGGACACTCACACCACCACGAAGGGCAGTGTTCTACCCTGTGATACAGCTCCACAACCACATGGCATGTTACCTCAGCTTCCACCATTTATAAACAACCCAAATTCAAAATCTAGAGAGTAGAAATTAGTCTGACAAAGATGACATTTCTCAGGACTGGCTATCTTCAAAATGCATTCTGTTGATCACAATTTTTGAGTCCTTGATTTCCTTTCTGGGCAAGAAATTAGTGCACATTTTCCCGGGGAGAGAATTTCCCTTTGGAATGCAGTGAGAGAGATTGGACAGATGATGAAAAGTTTGCAGAAGCTGGTCAGCTACCTAATCCTTAGAAAAGTTTCAGGTAAGGTGTTTTAGAGAGGGACACTTGCATGTCCATAAACACACATGCATTCATTTATACATACTACAGAAATGTCAGTCACAATCCAGGCCTCACTGTTCCCTGTGCTGTAAAGATAGAGTTCATGCCTAAAATATAATAAACTCCACAGCTGATGGCATCTGAAAAGTGATAGATCTATGTACAGATCGACGATATTCAATTTATACTCTGACAAAACTTAATTTTTCTGCCTTTATTGGAGTACTGCTTGAATAAAGACTATAAACCAATTTTTTATGACAATGTATACCTTATTATCTTATTTGAGCAACAACAGGAAGGAGAGGAATAAAAAGACTTTATTTTTTTCTTCACTCTTGGTTGTACATTTTATCTATTTCCATTATTGTAACTGAAAAGTAGCAGACATTAATAGACAAAATGTTGCTCATGGTGCATTTTATTTCTTTTGTTAGTGAGTGCTACTCACTTCAATTTCAAATCCCATTCAGACTGTAGATTATTAATAAAGTTGACTGAGGAAAAAAATTCCACCCTTTGTAATCTTAACCTCTGAAAGATTTACTAAATTCTCATGTTCTTCGATCTTATGTGGCTAACACAGTCAGAAGAAAATATAAAAATTGCAGCTGGGCAGATAAGATTTAGATTAAGAGAACCATCACCTCATAACAGCACTAGCAAGAGAATACAAATAAATTGAGTTTGGATGTTGCTCAAAGCAGAATGTAAAGTGGTGGGAAGAGCCTGTGAACCCCCTGCTGCTGGGCAGATCACTTTTCCTAGTGTAGCAGCAGTACTTAGGTAATCAAAATAATACACTATACATTTCTCTTTCAGTTAATCAGGAATAATTGTGAATAAAATTCCTACAAAATATTTGCCTCCACCAAGCATGGCATTTTGTACAGAAAATTGCTGCCCCATGGTTTTCAAAGGACTTGAGCCACATGAACAATTTATGTGAGGGGTTGGGTTTGAAGGGTAGTTGCTCCTGGACAGATGGCCCACCAGATGGGTAAGGATGGGAGCCTGCCACCAGTGTCTCATGGCCAAGGGTGGTTCAGGCTGAGCCCTTGACTGTGGATTACACTGTTATTTGTGGAGCAATGTGCTGGACCAGGTTCCCATTCCATGCAAGTTCTCAGGGCATCAGCAGAACCTCAGGCTCCGCCTGCAAAGCTGACCATGTGGTTCAACATTTTCAGATATCAGCCTCAGATTTTGCTTGAGAGGTGATTCAGTGGCCCTAATCTGCTGAGGAATTTCTCTGGGTAAACCACAAAGTACTCTTTCATACTTCCCTCTCCATCTCCTCTTTCTTCCTCTACTCATCAGGTGCAGAAGGGAGGTTTGTTGGCTGAAGGGAAGGTAAGGAGGGGAGGAATAACACACCTCCCTGTACTTGTCTGATCTTGGAGATGCTGATGCAGAAGGTAGAGCCACATTGTCTCTGTTCTCATGAAGAATCTGTAGCTAACATTCCTCAGGGGACAAATATTCAACTGGGAGCTTTAGGAAACAGAAACCCCAGGTCTTCTGGGGTTAGTCGCTCAAAGAAGGTAACAGTAGTAAAAAAATAGAGACAATGTTCTGGCTCTATTTGCCAAGCTATTTCCTCATGTTGGTTGTTTTTGCCTGTTCCTGGAAATGCAAAGGGCCCAGAAACAGTTGTGGACGTGTTTGTACATGCTGGTGTCAGCTCTCCTTTCAAGTTCATCCAAAGCTAGAAAGAAGAGTAATCTGAGAATAGATTTTTGCTTCTGTTGAACTCTGAAATATATGTCAGATTTGAGCTTCAAAGAAACTGCTTATTCACCCACACAGGATTCCACTTTTTATATTCTCCTTTGCATTTTAACTGCACCCAGTGGACTGTTCTTTCAAACAGAGAAATCAGACACTCGTGTGAATACCAGCAGCTTTTGTGACATGTGTGCTGTGGTAAACAGCCCTTGTTTCTTCTGTTGCTGCATAAAACCTGAACTGGGTGCTTTTCTCCAGAAGGAGTTAGTATTATGCTTTTTCAGATTATTTTTTTAAATTGATATATATGATGGTACATAACTGTTGACTGGGCACTTACAAAAATTCTTCAGCCACAGTGAAAAATCTCAGTGATAGTTTCTCATGTTACAGGATACCAATCATTACAGAGTTATAAAAGAGAGCCATTACCTTGGATGATCTGTGGTTCACATTTCCTGACGATGAACTGAACACCTACATTCAATGGCCAATATATCTAAAATGAAGCATAATCTTCAAATATTTACGTTATTCTGAATCTTTGAGAAAAATATGTAGGGCCAGCTTCAGGTCAGAGTCCTGTCTGGAGCAGCACAAAATCATGGAGTTTGACTGCAGTAAAATTGCTCCTTATTCTGAAGAGGAGAGCTAATTCTCAGGCAGCAAGCAAGTAACAGAGGAGATTATCCAGTACCTTGTGATTATCATAATACTCATCTGTCACTGTGATATTGTCAGCCAGCACAGGATCCATTTACTGTGCCACCTTACAGCCATCAGCAAGGAACACAGTGGATCCCAGCTAAGGCATGTATCAGCATCTGTTGTGGCCAAGGAACAAAAATGCTTCTCCTGTCGTGGAAATTTATACTTATAAACCAGAGTGAATCACTTGCCTGGAGTGGTAAATCCTTGCTCAGGCAGATTTCTTTCCTGTAGCCAGGCTCAGTAGCAGCGCGGCAATGCAGGGGACTGTGTGTGCAACTTAGATCTGATCTTGTACAAAGCTATCTCCTATTAGATTTATAGCCAGGAGCTGTTGAAACAAGCAAGACTTATATTTATTTCCTTCAAGTGTTGATGTGAACATACTTCACTCATGAGTCTTTTTGCACAGCATAATTAGAAGGATGTCAGCTTGCCTGACTGAGTTAAGTTCCTCAACTCTTATGTGCTTAAGACTGCCTCTGCTACTGGAGCAGCAAGAGGAGGTAGCTGAGTGCACAGCTCACTCTCAGGAACAGGCCAGTGGATGTGGCCATAGATATTCTCCTTTCTGGGCCTTTGTTCTCCAGGTACCCTCTTGTCCGTGTTGCCTATTCAGGCTATAAGGAATTTTGGGGCAGGGATTGCTTCTATTGATATGTAGAGTGACACAGTACACTAGTTTGAAGTCTTCACCAGCTCTGTACATATTCCTAAATCAGAATCACTATAGTAACACCAGCATGCTGTTTGACCGTTAAAATTGTGAAAGTTAATTTATTCAGGCAAATGGCACATTGACAAAGTCATGTTGTCTCCCAGTTCTTCACACTCTGCTGTGCCACATAACTACAGAATATATAATTAAACAGCATTTAGGCTGAAGGGACCTTGATGATGAGCAAGACTTCTATATACTCCTATAAGAGAAACTAAGGACATCATCGGGTTGTGACCAAATTATTTTCATCAAGGATAAGGTGAATATCAGTAATTGTTCAGTAGTGCTCTGGATGACAATATGTTGTCTTCATGGTCCAAGAGGGTTAAAATTTGGGGAAGTGAAAGAAAGGGAAGAAAGAAATGGAAGAAAGAAAGGGAAGAAAGGGAAGAAAGGAAGGAAAAAGGGAAAAAAGGAAGGAAGGAAGGAAGGAAGGAAGGAAGGAAGGAAGGAAGGAAGGAAGGAAGGAAGGAAGGAAGGAAGGAAGGAAGGAAGGAAGAAGGAAAGAAGGAAAGGAAAGAAAGAAAGAAAGAAAGAAAGAAAGAAAGAAAGAAAGAAAGAAAGAAAGAAAGAAAGAAAGAAAGAAAGAAAGAAAGAAAGAAAGAAAGAAAGAAAGAAAAAGAAAAAAGAAAAGAAAAAGAAAAAGAGATAAAGCAAGAGCAACTCATATTGAACTGCAAATTTTTAGTGCAATAAATTGGAAATTTGGGGGGTGGAGTAGGAAAGAGAGTGACAGAAAAATTTAATGTTCTCCCCACTGATAACATGCTTAATTGTAAGTCAGTGCAAAAGCCAGAGCTGAGTCCATCTTGGTGGCATAGAAAGGAGCTAACTTTACCAAGTCTACCTTTTCTTGTTATGCTTCTAGAAAGATAAATTATTCATAAACAAGAAGTACTTTTCATGTGTTTTTTTTTTCATCTAGAAGGTACAGAACTCAACACAAAAAATTTCACTTTCAATACAGCTGTTCCATGAACTGTGAACTAGATTAAAGTAAGTTTAAACTAGTTCCAGGTTCAGCCTGCAGAATAAGACCAGGATAGTTGTTGATCACCCATCTTACTGAGATAATAGGAAAATAACTTGATTTATAATGAGTCTCTTTGGGCTTGTTTGTGTATGGACCTGTGGCAAAAACTTCCGGAGGGAGGCATTCCAACTCTCATTTCTGAAACTTACACCACTTTGTTTTGTAATTTTTATTTTTGGTAATCTCTTTTGTAAACAGTGTCCTGCAGAGACCTACAGTAGTGAGTCCAATGCAAACAGGACATCAAAACGCATTACATTTAAAAACACATGCTGGTATATAGTTAAGATTGCAACACTCAGGACTACAGCTTGTAACATTATATAGGGCTACACTACACAAACACTTGAAATGAAGAATTTCTCACACAGTTACTATTATTTTTGAGGGAGTTTATGTTTGGGTTTCTCAGCATCTTATCATAGACTTTAATAACCTTTCCTTGAAAAATCCTCCCTCTTCTTTTGCATGTGACAGAAACCACTGTGTAACCAGACCTCGGGGATATCTTTGCTCAGGCAAACTAAAGCAGACCCTGAAGGCAGCCGGGATTTGCAGGTAGCTCCAGCCCTGGGCAGTGCATGCAGCCGACCTGGGCGGGAGTAGCCCGGCTGCAGAGCCCACTGAGCGGCAGTGAGATCATCACTCAGAGCATGTCTCACCTGAACCACCCCTCCCACCTGCCTGTCACACAGGCACTGCACAAGGCACCAGTGACCCTTTGTGGTCCCCAGTGTCTGTCTCACTGCTTGTGTCCCCTTCCTGTCCCTGTTGCTGACAGGTAGGGGTGGCTGGAGGTAGCAGTGGGAGGACTGGGCAGAGCAGGGCGTAGAAGGCTGACAACTGCGCATGCTTCAATCTAAATTTAGTGGCTTCTATTGAAAAAGTATAACAAATGTAGAAATAGTTAACATTCCCATATTTCACCCCAATCCTTATATAGAAAGGAAGTCCCATATTAAATTGGAAACCTAGGACCTATTTGGGACTCACTCCAGGTTTACTGAGAGAATTAAATTGGGGGGGGTCAGGGCTTAGTTGTGTCTGGTAGAATAGAAATATGTGAAAAGATTTGGCCTCTGTGGAAGATAGTTTCCAGTCTAATTCACTTCAGTGATTTCCGTGTTTGTCTTGCAGCTTGTCCTGCAATGAGATGGAATGCCACACTGTGTGGGAATTCACTGTTTTGTAACTAGCTTTTGCAAAGAGAAAAGACTGCTTTGATAAAGATATCATTCAGTTTAGGCAACATCCAAGTTTTGCCAACATCCAACCTTGGCCTTACAGCCTGCTTAGTTTGCAGGAGTGCATCCCAAGTTTCTCAGATGACTTTGATTATTTCCTCATGCATAAATTAGTATGATCCTGAAAACTGCACAGGGATCTCTGTGGAGATCCCTGTATTTCTGGTTTGACATAGACCTCCCCAGCTCCTTTTCATCCATCGAGTTTCTTGCAGTGGAAAGCAACAGCAGTGCAGGCAGTGCTGAGACAAAGTGTCCCTACAGCCATGGAGACATCACATTAAGATAGTTGACAAGGCAGCTTTTAAAAATCTCTTGACACAGCTGAAAAAGAATGTTTGCTCTAAAAACTTGTCTAACCATATCAGTTAAAAAGAGTGACTTAACAAAGAACAAACTCCAGTCTCTATGATAGTAGCAGAAATCTGGAATTACTTTCTAAGCACTGAAGTGCATTTACTAAAGGTTTCCACTTGCAGAGGCAGTATCATCTTTGGGCCCATATCACAAGCCACATTTTAATGATGTTCTAATGAAAATTTGCTCTAAGTGTGACTGAAGTGCGTGTATGGTTTTTAGTCAGAATAAATATATCACCTGAAGAAATTCTTGACTACCTTTTAGACACTAGTAAGGTAGAAGCAGCACTTGTGAATTAAAAACAGTCCTGGAGACAACCTTTGGACACTACTTGCAGAAGGATTGATTCCTATCATCTTATCAGCCAAAGCATATGACTGCAGAACACCCTAAGTGCTGGCAGGCTGTTTCTACTGCTATGACACAGAAATGACCATCAGATTATCTGCTTGAGTACAGAAGGTCAGCAGTCTTGCTGAGATCTTGGAATACAGGGAGGACAAATTCCTTTTTGTTACCAGGGTACAAGTTAAATGGAAAAAAAAAAAAGGAAAAGCAATCAATTTTAATGAGTGACTCTGTATTTACTGTTACAGCTGAGACCAGAGTTTGGCTCATTGTGTGTAGATATATCTATGAATAACCTTCTTAACCTGTTGGAAAGCTAATGACGGAAAATGTTCCCCATAAAAGCATATATATTACAGCTGTGTAAATATATTAAAAAACCCTAAACTGTCAGCAGACTTGCTGGCAGATGTATGAATGCTTTAGCAAGATCTCTGTACCCCACATAGCTTCATTTTTATCCTCTACATACACACATACACACAGGCACACATGTGTATAGACTTAGCAACATTTAGAGTACAAAACTCTTTGATCAATTAACTCCTCCAAGCAAACAGGATCTGTGGCAGAATACGTTGTACTGCTTATGAAACACATTTTATAAGCTTTACCTGGTTTCCAGCTGTAAAATTCAGCAGGAAATCTATCTAACAATCCCAAGGCCTGAGAAAGGGAGGGTCTTTTTTGCTCCCTTCATATCTTCCGGGGAGAACAAGAGACAGCTTAAGATGGCACTGAAGTGTCCCCATAGATGCCCCAGCAAGGCCAGAGGGTTTCCTTGTTTTCTAGCTCCATAAGTTGCTTTTATCGTGGGCTAGTAGCAAATTTTTAAGTGCCAGGTAAGAAACATGGAGTAGGTGTCTTTAAGTCCCTCTGCCCCGTGGTATTACTTCTGGAGAGATGTGAATGACAAATTCAGGGCTAAATCCTGGCTCAAACTTGTATGTCCACTATTTCAGTGGAAAAAAGGGGGAGGATTTGACACATACTTCTGGTATTTTTAAAAGCTAATAAAGTGGTTAAATGTCTATAACTGAGCAGCTATAGTGAATAGTTAGTTTTTTTGGCAAGACTGTTAAGACATATTTACAGCATGCAATTGGAAAATAAGCTTGTTATATGTTATAAATAAACTATTCCCAGTGACAGATTAAGAAAATATTGGATATGTACAAAATGACAGCATTAAACAATGAAAGTATTTCCTGAGGAGCTGAGCCTTAGCAAAAGCCACAGACAAAATATTTTTAGTGGCATTCCAACACTCTGTGTTTCAGAGCCATTTATAACAGAGCTCATTATGAGATATTCCTTTCTGCTACAGGCCACAGCTGGATATACCAAAAAATTAAAGAAATATTTACCTACGAGAAAGAGTCACAGTACCTGGCTTTATTTCATACAGCTAATTTCTCCTCTTCAATCCACCATGTGGGTTCAAGAGAAGAATTTGCCCTTATGTCTCCAAATCCTTAAGTACCTGCCTCTCCTGAGAACTGCTATAAATCCAGTCATTCCCATATGCATGAGCAAAAAATCACAGAAAAAGACTTCTGCAGGAGCCTGTCAGGGTGGGAGGATACCTGTACCTGTGGGCTGTAATTGCCTGCTCCCTTACATCCTCCTACAAGGCAGCTCTGAACCCTCTTACAGCACATGCAAAATGGATCCTGACTTCAGCTATTGTGCTGGGCATGAAAACTAGCTTTCAAGTGAGTCATGCTGCTAAAAGCTCAGGTATACTTCCTTGTCTCTATAGAACAGCTAAACTCAACCACTAAACAAATTATAGCCCTAGAGGACTCAGATGGGGTGGTGAGGTGGAAGGTGAAAGGAAGAGAGCACAAGTGTGAAAATGCATTGCCTCTGAGCAGCAGTAGCTTGAATACCTTGAGGGCATTAGGAGGAAAATGCTCAGAGAAGGCACTTTATGGGTTTTGTGAAAGGTAAAAGCATCATTACCTGCAAAGGTGGCCTGCAGGTACGGGACAGTTGTGCTATTGTGCAGTGGCACCAAAAAGGGAACTTGTCCACTCCCACTGGGCATGCATCCACCTTAATAACATTTGTGCTGCTCTGCCTTGTCTTTTGGCTGGTGACTCACACCAGAACCCACTCCAAGCATTTTGCTTTTAGGAGCTGCTTTTTAGCAGTGTTTTCCCCCTACCAGGATTTATCTGTTCTGGGGTTTTCACCATATTCCTCCCAGCCAGGGCAGATGGCACAGTCTGTTACTGACCTGGAAAATCTGCTCTAGGGAGAAGAAATAAATTGGGAGGAGGCAGAGAGGTATCATCACTTTGCTCAGGGGACATCTCAATGGAGATCTAGATTCAGTTTTCCTTCCTTTACTCTCCTTTCCTGCGTGAATGGTGTTGACTGTGTGTGTGTGTGTGTATGTGTGTAAACCTGCCAGGCTTCTGCAGCTGCCTGCCTGGTGATCCTGTCCCAGGGAGCACATGCAGGTAGAGCTGCCAGTTGGCCTACCTAACTGTGCTTGCTGTATAAATATGGATTCACTCTTCACATGTCGGCCTTTCTTTTGGAGAATATTAGTTTTTGGGTCTCTGGGTGACTGCAAACTAGGTCATATCAAGTGCCACCTTGTCTTCTCTCCCTTTGTAAGCACCTCTGTAAGGTGACTCTAAGCACAGCCAACCACCAGCTGTATGTACAGATGTGTGTAATCCATGCCACTGTATGGCAACAAGTTAGAGAAGAGGAGGATTGCTTGGATCAGTCATCAGATCTCCCTCTGATGACTGGGGATGCAACACAGTTTGAAACAGCAAGGTAGAGCTCTGTAATAAATTGTCAAGGTATTCCTTGTTTTGGTTTTTAAATTTTTTTTTATTGTTGTGTTTGTTTATTTGTTTTGTTTGTTTTGCATTTGTGTGTTTGTGTGTGTGTTTTCGACAGCTGTCTACTTCAAGTATTTATTTAAGATTTTATACTTCTTCCATCAAAGACCATGGAGGTACATTGAGGAGATTCAATGTCAGATGAATCTCATTTCAGTTTCTTCATAAATAAATAAATAAACAAACACAATTATTCTAATAACAATTAGAATCTAGCTTTTTCTGATGGTAAATTTTAGATCCCAACCTGGAAATGAAAATGGTGAGTCTTGACTCTAAAAAGATATGAAACTATTCATTCTTCAAGGCCCTCCTCCAAACAGCCAGAACCACAGTGATGGCAGATATTCTGAACTCATAAAAAGATTTCACAGGCCTGTCCTAACCTGTGATTCTCTTGCTCTTTTAAATGATATATATGCTACATGATCGAAAATTAGTTTGAGAGTCTAAACTAATTTATACCAATGGAAGTATAGTATATCTGAGATAAGATTTTTTGGCATTTCTACCTGCCTGCTTTTGCTTTACTGTCTGGATTGATGCTATGAAAACTACAGAAAAAGCAAAGCTATTGCAATGGTCAGAATTTCCTTAGGGGTCATTCCAGTAACCTGAAAACTTAAATAGGAAATCAGATGATTCCTTACAGAAATATATTAATTATGTATTTTTTTCCCCCAGGAGGATTGCTAATGAACTGTAACCAGATATATTTGCTAATTGTTGCATGCCTTTTCCATGAATCATATCACATTTTGATGTTAATTGCATAATAATTGAGGTATATTTTCGATTAGATAGGAGCAGCCAAATTCTATTTGTGCATAGTGTAAAACCAGAATAGTTTCTCTAGGATTTATTCCCCTAATACAAAATATCACCTCCACTGAATAAAATTGAAGACTGTCTCAACTTAAATGGGTTAAATGGATCCACTGGGGGTTATAGGGGAGGGTATCAGCAGACGACAAATGATTGAATCCATAAATTATGTAGAAGAAAAATGAAACTCAATAGACGGATTACTCTGTTAAGCAATAATTAAGATATTACATGTTCTCATGAATCTATATTTACCGTGTGTGGCTAAGAAAAAATATTTTTACTGTGAAGGTGGTATAACAACAGCTCGAACAGATTGTCCAGAGGAGTTGTGGAGTCTTTGTACTTACAGATATCCAGAACTCTATTGGTCACAGTCCTGAGCCAATTGCTTTAGTTGTGGGTTTGGACTAGATGATCTCCAAGACATCTCTGTCAACCTCAACCATTTTATATTTCTGTGAATGTGTAATTTCAGGGTCCAAAGGCAATTTTAAGGAATGATAAAATACACTTATTTTTAAAAACCTTTTGCTTCAAAAGATTCAGCTAGCTCTGGGAACAAATAAAAGCTTTTGCCTTATAAATTTTTTGCATGGAAGGTTGTTGTAACTGTGAAGTGAAGCAATAACACAACAAAGCAAAACTGTTGAAGGTAAATAATAAATTTGGGTACACCTTTTTTCTTCCTGGATTTCATAGCCAGAGTAAATGGCACAGCAGCAGAAGAAGTGAATACTGGAGGAAGGGGCTACATTCACAAAGCACTAATTCTTGTTAGCTGAAAGCATAATCAATAACCATACAGCAGAATGGAGAGTCACCAGTATTGTTCTGACCTTTGGAAATCTGCGGTTGCAAAAATAGGTGTGGTGGATCTCATATTCAAGACAACTAGGTAAAGGGCAATTATAGTCAAATTCCTTCAATTTTCCCTGTAATTAGAGTAATTATATATCCAGCATGCCTATGTCTCAAGCTGTGATCATGCTAGTAAAAGTTACTTGTTTTCATGAAAATCTTATTAAGCTGCATCATCATTGGTATTAATTTTTCCCCGTTAAAAACGTTATTTGCAATAAATGAAGTCCCATGTATTGTGCTTTTTGTATTGCAAAATCCATCTTTTCTTTTCCTCAAGGCAAAAGGTCTGGAGCAGCTGTTAATGTAGAGAAGTCTAACAGTAATTTGAATTTCTCTTCAGTTTGATTCTAAGCAACAGCTGCTTTAATCTACTTCACAGCACATTATGTTTGTAAAACAATGCAAAATGGGCTGTGTTTCAGTGGCTGACCTGTTTGTCTGGCAAGTGTTAATTCAATAGTGGTACAGTTTTACTGTCAGTTATAAAGAACAACTGATTAATTTCCTGGGAATTTTCTGTCTGGATGTTTTCCAGCTTGTGCAGTATAGTAATAGATTGACTTCAGTTGGAGCAGAAGATATTTTCTTCCCATGGAAACATACATATCTCACCAAATTTTTAGCTACTGTATTCCTTGTGCAATCCAGTTAATGGACAGATTGATATCTGTTGTGTATGATCTTTCCTTGTGCACTGATTTTTACAGGGCAGGCCTGAATGTAATATTCCTGAAAATATTTACTATGCAGTAATCTGTCAGAGTAGCTACTTTTACACAAACACCCTTTCCACTTACTCTGAAAAAACTGAAAACACCAAGGTTTTTTTTTTTCCTGTCTGCTTTAATATTAAGATTGAGATAGATGTGAGCAAAACCATTTGAGA
Organism: Geospiza fortis; assembly: GCF_000277835.1. Taxonomy (NCBI): domain Eukaryota; kingdom Metazoa; phylum Chordata; class Aves; order Passeriformes; family Thraupidae; genus Geospiza; species Geospiza fortis. The sequence continues at coordinate 2,103,844 of NW_005054331.1, forward strand.
ATAGTTTTGCAAATTCTGACTGACTTTTCTCATCTTATGTTCATACATCTTTGCTGTTCAAGGAATTTTAGATGCTTGCTTGTTTGAAGAGTAGAGAATTTCTACTTTTAAAGTGAATATACTCATATATGTAACTACCATGCAGGTTGTTAAAACAAAAAACTGTCAAATGTTGTGCTGTTAATGTAGTTGGTGCTATTATATGCATCAAAACTTCTTAACTTTGTTTATAGGGCTTTTAGACAGCTAAAAGCAGTGCAGTGCCAATACATGGTCAGGACAGCATGTAGGTCTTGCAGGTACAAGCCCTGGTAGGTCTTGCTGAACTAGTTAAATCAGCACATATTTCCAGAAGATATAGCTCCCAGTTAAAGAGCTGGCAGAACAGAGCGTTTTACTGCACCTCAGCTGTTCCATTTTACAGCCCTGTACATGAGCTTAACTGAGCAATAGAAGTTGTTTTGCAGTAAGACACCAGATTACGACTTGGAGCAGCTGAGGTGCAGCAGGTTTTGCTGTATCTGGAACAGGAGCAAGAATTTCTGGCAAAAGGTCAGTAACAAACAGCTGGGATGGGGGAGAAGAGGCAGTAAGGTCTTAGCCACCACAGCTGTTTGCTTAGTGAATATGAGTCAGAGCCTTGAGAGAAGCACATACTCAAAGGCAGTTGAATAGTTCATGAACCACCTGTAGCCTGAAATACATGCACAGGGAATATTTGTTGGACAGCTGTAAACGATGAGTAAAAGTGCTCATGTCTGCACTTGGATCGCTTGCACAGAGCAGCAGAAGGCTGTATCTGTAGTATAAAATTTCTCTTATTAAGTTCAAGGTCTTGTACCTGGACTTTGAGGGTAAAATATTTTGAATGGAAGTTGGTTTTGTAAGGTGTGTCCTTGTAACCAGTATGCTCTTAGCACTTTGCAAAATCCATTCAATGTTCTTCCAAAAATGGCACCTGCTACTTACAGTACTGACATAGTTTATTGGGAAATACCACAAAAGAGTTCAGAGGATATTGAAGAAAAGCTATGACATCAGCCAAAAAGACCATTTTGACTCAATGTCAAAATATTCACTCTGTTTTTACCTTTTTTCTTCTGACACTTCCTGAATCTTGACTGTGAGAGGCACCCACAGCTATTTATTTATTTATTGACATTCATATCTATAAAATATGTCACCACTGCCCAAGCATCTGGCTGGATTTATATTCAGAAAAACCCTAATAAATAATCCACAATGTATTACCAACTATTCTAGAGAAAAGAAAATCACAAAGCTAATTAGTATCCACAAGCACAAAAGCCCTCTAGAAACTTCAGGTGCAACCAATTTCCCCTAAGTCTCCTAAGATAAGAAGTATGTGGATTTTCTTATGAAGAAATACAAAAATGCTTTGCTCTGTGCCCTAGGGTCTAGCAGGACTAGCAGCCCAGATGGAAACAAGCTCTAGAACTGAGCATTTTTCCTGGCAAATATTTTCCTGTCCATTACTGGAACTGGAACTGACAACAGAAGCACTCCAGGTGAACTCAATGGCTTAAGAGATAAAGCAAAGAAAAAAACATGTACCAGGCCACTTAGGGCTTTGTAACTTATGCCAACATGTTCAGTGTTATTGTTCCACAAACAGAACTTTATAGACTGCTTTCAAAAAAAAAAATGCACTCGGAACTAAGAGTAAAATGGTCATGGAGTTCATTTATGACACAGTAAAAGTAAATTAGTCATGGAGCTGTAGTATCAGGTAAAATCAAATCAGGTTTGCTTATTCAAACACTTTTCAACCGGGAAAATAAAAGACAATAATTTATAAAAAGTTTTATGTCTTGACAATAAAATCTTTAAGCAGTCAGATACATTATCTTGCATTTAATGTAGGGGCAAACAAGCTAAAAGCTAAAATGTTTAGAAAACTGCAGAACTCAATGACTTACACAGTAAGAGTCTAGCAGATGAGTAAAATCAAAGATCTGCTGACAGAGGCTGGGATGATTGGAACTTTGTGACACATGCCTTCATGGTAAAGCTCAAGAAGCTGACACTGGTCAGAGATTTGCAGGGTTGCTTCATGGATTGCATTCCACAAGTGCAGGATTACTCTATGTAGTTCAAATCCTTTGTGTACAATACTATTGCAGCAGCTGCTTTGCTCCTTTGGTCTCATTAGGAAGGGAAATCTTTCTTTGTCCTGTAGGGATGCTTTTCCACAATTGTCAAATGGGAAACAATGGCATTGTTTGATGGGGGCTTTACCATTAACTAAAGATAGTGGAAACTCTTGCCCTTAGTTTTACATTAGCAATTGTGTTGGAGAAACATTTTTGAAAATGTCTAATTGAGAGTTTAGAGGACACTGCTGAATCTTGGGAAGAGTTGTGCAGAAACACTGAGTATACAGAGAGGACATAATGGTAGGTGGAAAGGAAAAATAGACTGCTTCTTCTCGATCCTGAGAACATTCAAAATGCATAACTAATCAAAACTCCCATAGTGTTCTAATTCATGTAGAATATTTGCTTGCTGTGTATCTCATTGAATAAAATCTCAGCACTCCTGATGTCCAGTGGCCTGTAAATTCTAAAATACAGAAAAATCTGAGAATTCCCCCTTCCTGGTGACACAAAAATAATGATTTCCTCTATCAGACAAAAGACAAATCCTACTATTTGTCTTCTCCCATGTCTGGTGACTAAAATAGTTTGCCATGGGTACAGCCTGCACAGTTCAGATGGGCCAAGCTGTGGAGGACCTGCTGAGAGGGGCTCTGCTCTACTTGCTTCCCAGCTCTGTCATTCATGGTTAAGTTTCTATTCAAACAGCAACTGTCTTTTGGATAAAATCAAAGAGCTTTGAGTTACTTATACACTTATATTGAGTGTAGGAACATTGCTTTAAAATGACAGAACTTAGAGCACATTCAGAGCACTCTTTGTGCTCAAGCTTGTGCCTTACTTCACAAAGCTGACAAGAGGTTGTTTATTGCCTGTTTCCTAGAATTAGACCTCACTGGTCTGAGATCACCCTTCAAAAGCAGATTTTTTATCACCTATTTTCTATTAACTCTGACCCGAGTTTTCCTGATAATCAGGTGGATGCTATAAACTCATTGTCTTCAGCATACATATTTCTGTTTTATTTGCCTCTTTTTTTTTACAACCAAGTTATCATTCTTACACAAACAGCAATAGGAGTCAATTCAAGATATGGTCCCTAGCAGTGTGAACAACATAGGTGTCTTTTTTTTTCTTTTTCCCCGAAGGATATTTCAAGTTGGGACCAGTGCCACCTGAAGTGTCTGTCACATTACAACCACCATCTGTCCTAATTGCAAATTCAGCAGAAACAAAGCACAGATAAACAAGAGAGGAACTTCTCCATGAGGTCCTTCCTGCTGCATTGTTTCTTCAATGTTTAAAGATAGAGAGGGACCTGCTGCAAAGCCTGCAGCCCTCACAGGTCCAGATTGGCCCCCAGGGGGGCACTGACTACCAGCCCCTCATGAAGAGGGCCTGAGACACCAGGAACCCTCTTGTGCTTCCCAGGAAGCTCCTAAAGCAACCATGCTGCCAGAGAATTCACAGGGAAAACTCCCAGGGTTGTGAATACAGCTACAATCTTTAGTCCAGCAGTCTCTGTACTGGTGAATAAGAGATGATGTGCTGACTTGAAGCAGTTTTACTCCTGTTATCTCTTGCTTTTATATTTTTCTGTGCAGATGGTAACTCTACAGACAGCATATTAAGAGTTTTTGTAGAATATTTCTGCTACCACAGATACAATCACCAAATCTTTGTTGTGCAACTCCTTTCTAATCCTCCACAAAATCTCTTGCTCTTTGTACTTCAGAATGTGGCACAGACATCCACTGATATCAGCGACCTTTCAAATCCCATCCCAGAGTTTTCCCAAAGGACAGATAAATCAGTCTACTGACACTGTGACAGTCAGAAATGTAAGCTTTACAACAGTAAATGACATGCACTGTGTTTCTTCCAGCGGATCCTTGTACAGGGCACTGAAGGCCTGCTCCAGTGTGTTATGCATAATCATGACTAAGACCAAACTGAATATTCTGATATTTGAGTGTCAAGACATCTATCTTTTTAGAATGGCATAGGCAAGTTGAAATGTGATTAAGATCTTTGCTCTTTGTCAAGATATTTCCAAAGCTCTAGCAAAATAGCTTGTAAAAATTTAGGTGAATGCTTTTTATTCAGTCTCCTGGGATAAAAATAGATCTTGCATAGATCTGTGCTGCTCTTGAATTTTCTGAATTCAGTCATTTTTTTGTGAAAGACAAGGGTGATCTTAACTAACTTTACCCTAGATCAAGTTAAGTGTAAAGCAAAAGAGTGGGCAGATGGCTTCCTCACAAAAGAATGGAGGCAAGTCTAGTTGGAAATTTACCTTCTTCTAAACCAGATGTTTAAGTCATCCTGGCATAGCACCACCCCTGAAAGTGCCTTTCTCTAATGTGTAACAAAGGCTTCCAGAGCATTAAGGTCTCCTGCTATTTGACAGGTTAAATCAGCTCCAGCTCTAAGAAATTCAATCCCTATTTTATACACTTAGGACATCCCAAGTGTTGTTTCTAATATTATATCTCTGTTTTACTGGACCAGATTTAATGGAGTTGCAATTTAGTGCAAAGATATTACTCATCAGAGAATACTGACAACAGGCTGTGGGCAGCTGGCAAGAATGACCAGTCTTTTTCCTTGCATCATTTTGTAAGGTTAACAAGAAATTGACAGAGGCAGGAGGCAAGGAATGAACTTGGTTAAAGCCAATGCCACTGAAGCCATCATGGCTATAGTTGTGGGGATGAAAAACAAAACCCTGAGTTCACAAATATTAACAAAACTACCTACAAGCCTTTCCAGGGCACATCTATAGATTTAGGTTTACATTTATATATCTTATAATTTTCTGCTTCTAACAATTTTTGTGTAAGCATGATGGTCCATGAATTAATCTATCCACATAAAGATAGAGGAATAAGTTACTATGAACTCAGTGCATTGCATGAAGCAAGTACTTCACAGAGGAAGCAGACCACATTTAAATTCATTTACTAATGAGTTAACAAAACATTATAACAAGGCATTTATTGTAATGTAAAATGTGATAATGGGTAAGGATCTGATTCTGAAAATTGCTGAATGACAAGAAGGCTGTTTGGGAATGATAGGCTCTGTGGGAAACATGAAATGCTGGGCAAAAGCTGCACTTACAGGAGTGTCTGTCATGGCACTGCCCATGGGACTAAATAAACATAACAGCTGCACTCGCTTCCATGACTGTAGGAATCCATAAAGTTAGAGGGTCTTATACTGGTGGGAAAGAAAGACAGGCCTCAGCGCAGCAGAGTTATGGATATTGCTGATGCATCTTGTTAAGCTGTAGCGAAGACGTGAGGAATAGAACAATAGACTTATGTCTAGTGATTCGGAATAACTTTCTAAGTTGCAGAAAGTTTCTATAGCTAGGTTGAAATTATGAATAGGGTTTTATGCTTTGTTTTCTTGTAAATGAACAAGCAAGTATTGTTTTAACCCCAGCTACGCATGCTTATGTTGATTGGATAGAATCACTGTCAATATGCTTTCTCTCTGTGTAATTGGCTAGGATGAGTATTTGGTGACTTGTAACAAGTGAGTTTCTTTGGCTTGCTGCCTAGATGCGAACTGTCAGGATCTTTGCATAGACAAAACCATGTATTATACAGATTCTGGAAAATAAATGGTTCCCGACGCATCCTTCAGTAGTCCTGTCCTGTTCGTGTCTGTATATAGCTAGCTGGCGCACATGACCTCTGATTTCCTTTGGTTTCTGAGACTAAACTGAATGATGAAAATTTGTGCAAATATAACATTTTCCTTCTTTCAAATGCTTTCTGATATATCTGCTGCTGCTTATCATCACAGTAATTTGTTGATAAAGAAAAAAGACATGTAGAGTTTCAGTTCTTGGTGCAATATTTCTTTAATGTGGTTCTTTGCTATAGAAAGTTCAGTTATATGTTAACTACTATGAGCTGCTGAAGTGATAACAGAGAAATATTGCTGAAAAGCTTTCCAACTCAGGGGCCAAGTTTATGACATTACTCTTTTGTGACAAGTCTGGTTCAAAGCTTGTAAACAACCAACACATTAGTAAAATTAGGTAACAAGATAGGTAGAATAAAAACCCTGTCTTGAATGGTTCCCACTCGCTTGTGTCATGTCTGCAAGATTTTTCTTTTTTTTCCTGCTGTTGATTGGTGTCTGCTTTAGTTACAGATCTGACAGGACATGCCGTAGATACCTAAGCAGAAGCATGTTACTGTAGACCAGTGTTGTGCAATCCTGAATAATGTTGGAGGCAATAGCTTCCAAGAAAATAGTCCTGGTGTACCTCAGCAATGGCTGTGGCACAGCTGCTTCTGTGCCACACAACTTGAGTTGTTGGGATGAAGAATGCACTTTTTGACCAGTGGCATTATAGTTTGGAGACTTGTCCCTTGAAGCACAAAATGAAATTTTCCCACTTCCAAAGTGCTGAAGGCTACATGTCATGTGGTGACTACAGAAAGGAGAGACTTGGGAAGTTTAGATTTCACCTCCTCTCAGATCAGAAATGATATAGGCATGATGAATGAATTTGCCTTTGGCTCTCTATTGACAAACAAGGATGTAAATGGCCACTTTCCTCAGCTCATGTGTGTATGTGTAACTTTACATGTTATGGCTTCTGTTCATTGAAGCTTACTCACAATAGTAATTTATTTTAGTTAGTCACGGATTTTAAAATATTTCCAATGAGGATGACAGCTGCTAATGTGACTGTAAACCCACAGAGAGTCAGGATGACTGTGTCTGATCTGGACTAGATACTTACTCAATCTCCCAGTTTCTTTAATATGTTTCATAAGATCAGACTTCACACAGCGCCTTCTTTCTCTTGGTCCAGAGCCATGCCTATTAAAAAAGACATCTTGCTGGTACAGTAAAAGTTCCCTTTACTAGTGAGCTGAACATTTACTTTGTTCCTCTTATTACAAAGAGAGATTGCTGATAAGCCTAAAATTAGATCAATATTTTTGTTTGTGAATGTATATGATGAGCTTGTCATACCACCCCTCTGTTCTGCCTGTCCATTCAGTTCTTCTAAGTAGAGACACTGACACAAATGTCATAATAAGAGTCGTGCTGTCAAGTCTCACATACTTCATTACCTTGCCTGCATACAGAAGTGAAGCAGAGTGGCAGAGTGCTGTGACCTGCACATATCTGCACAAAGGTCACCCTATTCCTCTAGGTTTGCTGTGGCCATGATACCATTGGGAAAACTGAATTTTAGCAGTACTGCACACTGTCACTGGGCAGAATCTTGGTTCTCTAGGGCAGTGGAAAAAATAACATCATCAAGCGGATGTATGGTTAAAAATTGGACCTGTCGTTCTTGATAATGTCAGTCTTAGCTTGAACCCAGCCCCTCTTCCAAGCAGAAGCTATGAATGACATGAAGGATTCACATTTAGCTGGTGGCTGGCAGCCACAGTGGACAGAGGCAGAATGCAGCTATTGTTTTGTAGTCATGTAACTTTATTACAGAGCTGCTTAATGTTATGCAAAGAACCCAGAGGGGAAAAAAATCACAATTGGTGGTAAAATCAAGACTGCTGGGAAACTCTAATTATATCTCTTGCACATAATCTTAAAAGTCAGCTTCTGTGATCTTGTACCTCTTGCCAGCACAAAATGTTAAGAACTTTATCTCTCTGCCTTTCTCCATTTCATAGTGCTCCATAGGAAGGTGGAGGGTATTCTTTCTATAGACAGGATATCACAAATTTGTTCTGTGCTGCCTATGATTGTAGAAATTGGACCAATAAAGGCCATTGTTCAGCTTTGTACATACATGAGGTTACATATTAAAGAAAGTAGAAATCTGTGAATTCCTCAAGATCTGGCATATTTTCTAAAGCACTCCAAGAAGATCTCTTAAAAAATTGCCAGTACATTCCCAACACTCTAAAGGCATTCTGAGACATAACATGGAAAAAACCAAAGGTTTAAATTTCAGCTGTCAGGCTTGCTGTGGAGTATTGATGCAGATTTCAACTTATTAATTGAGGATGTGCATGAAGGGACAGAGTATACCTTCATCAAGTGTTCTGGAGGAGTTACTGATAGACCATACAGCTTTATTGCCATTCAAAGGGGCTTTGACAGGCCGGAGAGTTAAGGAGAAAGGAACCCCATGAAATTCAACAAAGGCAGATGCAGGGTCCTGCACCTGGAGAGGAATAACCCCATGTACCAGCACAGGCTGGGGGCTGACCTTCTGGAAAGCAGCCTCTGAAATAGGGCCTGGGGGTCCTGGTGGACAACAGCAGGTCTATCAGCCAGCAGTGTGTCCTTGTGGTCAAGAAGGCCAGTGAGATCCTGGGGTGCATCAGGAAGAGCATTGCCAGCAGGTCAAGGGGGGTGATCCTGCACATCCATTTAGCCCTAGTGAGGCACATCTGGAGTGCTGCGTCCAGTTCTGGGCTCCTCAGGGCAAGAAAGACTAGGAATTCCTGGACAGAATTCAACAGATGTCTGCAAAGATGTTTAGGGGACAAGAGCATCTGTCTTATGAGGAAAGGCAGAGGGAGCTGGGCCTGTTTAACCTGAGAAGCAATAGTATCAATGCATAAGAAAATCTTAAAGAGAGGGAGTTAAGAGGATGGGGCCAGATTCTTTATAATGGTGTAATAGGGCAAGGGTCAATGGGCCTAAAGTGTAACACAGGAAGTTCCATCTGATTGTGAGGAAAAACTCCTTTGCCTTGAAAATGAAAAGACAAGAAGAGTCTGCCCAGAGAGGAGGTATCTTTTCTGGAGATATTTAAAGCTGCCTGGACATGATCCTGTGCAACCTGCTCCAGGTGAACCTATCACAATGTGTGTGGGGATTAGACTAGATGAACTTTAGACATCCCTTCCATTCTATGATTGAGATGTAATGTAATTAAAGATAAAATAGTAGAATAAGTAAAGTAAGATATCATGTATGACCTACAGATCAGGTAGACATTAGGAAATTGTTAAATCATGATTTTTAAAAAAATTGGTTTTCTGTCTTTGTTAAAGACCTGTTAACCCCCCCACACACTCCATACCCCACCAGCTGAAAGATCAAAAGAAAATGGTCGGGACGACAGCAAGGCAAGACAGAGGTTTTTCTCTGTGCTTGTTTTCAGCACTGGACAGCAGAGTGAATGCTTAAAGCTAGATGCTGGTCTAGGGCTTAAAATAAGGTAATCCTTTCCTTAAAGAGAAATCTTATGATGAAATGAAAATGATTTGCAATTACTGTAAGAGTAGTTTTCTAATAGCCTGTTGATGACATCAATAGACAAAGCCAACCTTGTATCATAGCATAAGTGTAGTGTGTACATCGAATTTTGTGGGTGTAAAATCATGTCTTGTGTATCCTCCTGTGTGATGACAGAAAGTATGTGAAGGGCCCACATCAGGGTGGTGACTGAAAAGGCCAAAGACTTGGTGTAATGCTGATGTTTTGTTCAAGGTTAAAGAGCAAATCACAGCTTAACTCCAAAGAATAAATTAAGAAACAATTCCATGTTTGAGACTCTAACTGATTCACTGGAGAAGGAAAAGCGGAGACAGACAGAACGATGCACAAAATCTCAAAACAGGTGAATCTAAGAGCCCAAAATACTTGTAGAATTAAAAAAAAATCAAAGCAATCTTCTGTGAAATGCTAAAAACCCAATAGTTTTTAAATGTACCTCCTCAATTAGGTGACCACCAGCATATTTTGGTGCTCCTTATGCCAAAATCTGTAGTGCACTGGTGATTCCAGCTGACAGTAGAGTCTACCTGACAGTAACAGAAGACTGACAGATGCTTTGCTTGCCTGTTGAGAAGTACAGTTGGATGGAAATCTCTGGGCCACTTGAAATATTGGTATGTTACCCAGAAATTATGCTGTTCTAAGTTAAATGCTCCTCTCCGTTTCTTAGGGTAAGGGAAAAAATGTGCTTCACTTTGGAGTATGAGCAAACTTTGCTGTACTCCACCAGGAAACCAAATCTGTGTTCTTTATGAGAAGGACTCTCTGTTGAGTACTTTAACAGCTCAAATTCAACCATCATTTACAGGTTTCTGAGGCAGTTTTCTTCCATCAGATGAAGACAAACAAAAGTCTTACAGTCATTTATCCTCATTCTAAGTGATGTGACTGCTAATGATTTGGAAGAAATATTAAAAGAAAGGGTCTCTTACCCCACTGATATTAAAGATTGAGTAGAAGAGATACTGAAACAGTGGAGTGTATACTAAGAACTGCCTGGAGTATGAGACATCATCTGTATACCATCATTCTACTGCTCCAATAGAAGAAGACATCTACTGACCTATTAAACATAGACAAAACCATGTAGAGTAGGTTTCTAGCTAGCTTCACAAAGTTATCCGGGGTTCTAGTTGAGATTCCTTTGTCTGTAAGGATCTCTTGATAGGGAAATACAAGATGAAGACATAAATCCTGAAGCCATGACTAGCACCCACTTCGGATAAAAAACTTCTAGAGCAAGACACTGACAGTGACCTTAATGAGAGAAGAAGCCTCAGTATGACTACATTTACTTGTTTGAGTGCCAGTTAATGCCTTTTTTTCTCTATTAAAATTGTCTTTCAAAATCTTCCATAAGCTTTATACTCGCAAGTGAAAAGACAAGGCCTTGATGCTAGTCACAGGCTCTTGGGTCATGACACATTTTGTGACAAACTCTCCAGCTATGTTCTTCACTTAACAATGAGGAATAGTTTTCTCAATAATAAGATATCTAGAATCAGGACTAATTCAGACAAAATTAAAACTAGACTGATATTGTATTCAGAGATTTCTAGTCTGTTCTCTCCTTCCTTCAATCTGTAGGAAGGGAAGATAAAGTACAAGTACAACAGAACACATTTCCTTCCCGCAGAACTCTGACTCCTACAGGCAATGTGCAGGCAAGAGAATTCACCTCTCTTCTCATTCCTACTTTTCAGTTCAGTGAAGGGACACTGAGTGTAACAGAATCCTTTTCCCAAGCAACGCATGCCATCTTAGATACAAAATGCTAGCAATCTTGATGTGGATGTATTAGTTCAATAGTGACTACAGAAGATGGTACTTCAGCCCTCTAAGAGACAAATGCTTTCTCAAAGGGCCCTGTATGTTCCCCTCTGTCATTAACTAAGAATTAAAAGTGTTTTCAAAGGATGATTCATTGAATCATAGAATGGTTTGTGTTGGAAGGGACTTTTAAAGGCCATCTAGCTCCAAGCCCCCACCATGGGCAGGGACACCTCTTGCTAGATCAGATTTCTCAAAGCCCATCCAACCTGGCTTTGAACATTCCTAGGGATGGGACATCCATAGCTTCTCTGGGCAGTTCTTTCTCAGGTTAGCACCACTCTCACAGTAAAGAATTTCTTCCTTATATCTAACGTAAATCTGCACTCTTTCAGTTCAAAGCCATTTCACTTTGTCTCATCACTACATGACACTTACAAAGTCCTTCTCCAGACCTCTTGTAGGCGACCTAATGGAACGGGGTATAAGCCCTGACCCCTGGAGTCTTGATCTCTCCGTACCAAACAAGTCTAACTCTCTCAGCCTGTGTTCATAAGAGAGGTGCTCCAGCCCTCTGCTTATCTTTGTTGTTCTCCTTTGGACTTGGTGCAACTCAGTCCATGTCCTTCCTGTGTGGAGGACCCAGAGCTGGATACAGCACTCCAGGCAGGGTCTCACCAGAGCAGAGAGGCATAATAATGTCCTTTGACCTGCTGGCCGCGCTGCTTTGGATGCATCCCAAGACATGGTTGGTTTTCTGGGTTGCCGGTGCACATTACCAGCTTGTGTTGTGCTTTTCATCAACCAACACTCCCAAGCTTTTTTCTTCAGGGTTGCTCTCAATCCATAATCAAAAATTAAGTGTGTAGAATAGAGATGGAATGAACCCTCTAGAGGAACAATGTTCTTTGCACTGTCTGTTTAAATAACATGGATGATGACAGTCTCAGACTAGAGGCTTCAATTTTGCAAGCCTGCAGTTAGGTGAGGTGAACCCTATCTAAACTTAAAATTCCAAACACACAGTATCCAGAGTAGCACTTCAAATGATAAATATGGCTGAGTTAAACCTGTATGCCTATTGAAATACAATGGAAGAGGTCCATAAAGAAATTTTGGAATTAGCAATCTACCTAGTGGAAGCTGAAAAAAATCATCATCCAGTGATCAGATATTTACAGGCTGGTTTGTTTTCTTTTATTTTTTCTCTGCAGATGAGTCATTTACATGAATAGCCCAAAGACTGTAATCCTGTTTGTCCCTTCAAACATGATCTCTTTAATCCTTTAAATTTCTTTTAAGGAGCAACATTATTGCTTTCTGATTTTTAATGCAATTGCTGCTTTGACTAATGATTTAATTGTTTAAACAGTTCAAGAATGTAAAGACTGCCTCAAAGCTAGACCTTATTTAATGAACAGCAGGAACAAAGCTGCTGCAATATATGTTAGAGAATAATCTTCATTGGGATGAGATCACCAATTCTTCTGTCCACCTCAGCAGTCTAACCATTGTTTTCCATGAAATAAGTCCTGCCATCTATACTTAAAATTTAATCAGAAGAAAAGACACAGTAACAGCACTAAGAGTGTGTTCTGGCAGAGCCCTTCATAACCTGAAGCTATTTTGCTTTCCTGGCAGTATCATGCTCCATTTTGCTCGACATGATGATAAAGCTCTGCAAAAGGCAATGCTGTCGATCCTTAGGAAAGCCGACCCACATCCCTGCCTGCCCACGCTCACAAGTGTGATGAGAAGGCTTCACTCATTGCCTTTACCTCTCTTTTAAGAAGGATAGCAGCACAAGAGAGTTTTTTGGAATTAAACGTTATGTATTATCTCTGTGCTTTTAAGTCATATTTTCTAAAATGCCCTGCCCATTTCTTTTCAGGTGACATTGGCCTCTTCTTCCACAAAACCTCACTCTGTTTTATCTCCCTTCCCTACCCTTATTTCTTCTTCTCTGCATCGATCTCTTGCCACAGGGACAGTCTTCTCATTTCCGTTAATTGAACTTTGATGGTGTTTAAATAAAGAAAATATCACTGTGTTGGTGTACTGCTGTGCACTGCTTTGGATAAAAATACACTTTTTTCTTTCTGCTATTCAATGCTTCTTTTATTTTAGTGTTCAGTGCTGTCATCTCTCTTCTTGCTTCCTCCAACATGCATCTCAGCAGAAAGCAAGAGAGGCAGTCAGCTTTTAGCTCAGGATGACCACTCAAATACATAGAAAGAATGAAAGCTTAGTTTCATAATATGGGAGCTATTTTGTTCTTTTTGTCAGAATCAGAAGTGCTGAGAATTGAGAATTGCAGAGCAGGTGCCATTCTTCTCCCTGACTTGCTGCAAGCTGCAGTTTGTTGGGCTTTTAAGTGACTCTGTAATTCCACATGAGTAGTTCGTGATAAAGGAAGTGATTCAGTGTCCAAAAGTCCTATTATAAAGAATGTACAACCTGTTAAGTGCCTGCTACTAGATGAAGATAGTGAATTCGTGAAAAAAACTCAAACAAAATAATCCTGCCTATGTTGTAATTAAAAGCACAGGAGATAATGTGAGTGGCATGTGTTGCTTGGGCTGTCAGCTGTAAAACAAGCACTATCTTCTGCTTTATTGCACGATTTATTTCATTTTTATCTGCTTAAAAAATACTCATTAGGGACGAACAGCAGGAGAATGACTTTTGGACAGCTATGGGGCGAAATGAGCATACAATGAAGGGTGACCTTTCAAAGGGGGATTATCTATAAATAGCCATGGTTATCCCTCACAGCCTTCTGACATAAGCCTGCTGGGAGTATGAAAAAGGAGACCCTTTCCACCAGTTCCTCCAACATGATTTTAGATTGGCACATGACATGTTTTGGCCATGAATAGCTGAGGAGAATTTGCAAAGGGATCAAGCAAAAAGCCTTAGCAGCTGTCTGTCTGTCAATATTCCCCTGAGTTTAAAAATTAGCTCAGAGCTTCCTTCCCTTTGCCCATGAACAATGGCACACACCTTACTAGAAAAGTATATTAAGATTTTATGTTTAAAATATGTAATTTTGGGAGCTCATTTATTAAAAAAAATTAACTATATCAGTTTTTAAAATTAGCCAAGCAGTGTCATCAGAGTTTATTCAAACATCAAAGGGTTTAGGATCAGACTGCAGTTCTTAACTACTGTTTTAACTTCTTCTTTGCACGATGGATCCATCAAATCCTTTATTTGGAATGAGGAAGAATTGGTATTCCTGGCCATTTACTATTTTTAAAGAGAAAGAGGTGAGTGAATTTATCAGGAAAAAAAAATGGACTATTCTCTTTGTAATGCATGTCCTTTGTTTATTTGCCATGTGATATTGTCATAAAATAGCATTTCAGAGATTTTAAAGTTTTCATATGAAGGATAATCTGCAAAGGGAGAGTGCATAGAAGATCATAGTTTTAAATAGTCAGATATGATCAGTGCCTGAACACTTGTGTGTTTGTTGCATGCTTATGTTTTAAGATGCATCCTGTGTACAGCAGCCCTTCTGCCCACAAAAGGCAGAACTGCACTGTGTTCCTAACTCCTGTGGCCTCATGTATTTAGGATAGCTATTCTGAAACGAAGCCTGAGCAGCTTGATGACTGTTAGATGCATGTTGAATGATTACTGTGTTTATCATCACTACTATAATGATGAGTATTAATGACCAGGATCTGTACAAAAGATTGAGCCCATGCACTACTGTTGGTAAACATAGTAAGAGACAGTCTTTGTTTGAAGGCATTTACAACCTAAATAGACATGCAGCAAGAGGTGTTATTATCTCCTCTTCACAGATGGTGACCAAGATAAACTGACATGATGTGCCAAGGGATATAGGCAAATGTGAGGGGGCAGGGAGGGGGCAAGCCAGGGCTGAAGCTGGGTTACCAGCTTGCCCTGGCTGTGACCACTCTCCCTCGTTGCACCCGCTGCAAACTGAATATGGGCTTCCTTCTGCTTGCAGACAGGCAGTGCATGAAAAGCAGCTTCCTCCCCAGCTCCTCCACACACAGTTTGGCCCTCATAGTTGACTTCTGCCAAGTGGTGCAAGGTTCCTGTATACCCAGGAAGTATTTGTAAATGGTTGGTTTCACAAAGGAGATTTTTCTATTCTGTCTTGCAGATGTTGTTTTAATGCACACTTGACAGTTGATTCTCTGCTTTAACATCATGATCTGGAAGCTGTTCACTTTGGATGTTTGCAGCTGTTGAGTTTAACAGCAGTGCTTCATTCAAACCTTTCCACAGTCCAGGATTCCTCCCTGAATTTATCACGAGGAAATGTTGCCTTTAAAAAAATTAGGATTCTTACAGATGGGTTAGTGAAAGGCATTATATAATACAGCGCTGGCACTAGAAACAGACTCTGTGACCCAGAAGATAACTTCCAGTCCTGTGTTACTGCTGCCTATGATACAATGACTTATTTTCAGTGCAACACCACTGAGCATTGCAAGTTCTCTTTTGACATGAAAATCCCCTGAATGGTGACAAGGAGCAGATCACTCTCTTGTCATTGCTATCATGTATTTATACTCAGATGCAGCTCCAGTTTAGGGTGGGTGTTCTATTTTAACCTCTCCTACAAGGACAGGTCTAGAAAATGATTCCTGCCAGGACAACAGGAAATGTTAGCAGATACTAAGTGACAATTTACATCTCCTGATGTCCTTCCAACATAAAATTGAGGGTGTGTTTATCACGCAGTTATGTTGCTGCTCCACTCTAACTGGCAGGTTAGTTTTCAAATGTGACTTATAATGTGAATCTTGTTTCCATGTTGGAGTGCTGCCACATTACTGCATGAAATTTGAATGTGTTGAAATAATGGGAATGCAGCGGTGATGGTGGCTGGGAGGCAGGGATTATGTGAAAGCTTTCAGGATGCTCCTAGCAGTGTGCTGCATTAGCCAAGGGATTTTTATGGGCACAGAGGCACAAAGTAACCCCTCTAATCCCTTTCTCACTGGCTTACAGACTCTGAAGAAGCTTAATAATTACAGAGGAATGCAGTCAAAGTGTTTTTAAGGACATATGTGCAGAGGCTTATTTTAGTCATTTCCTAACAGCAAATGCAGTGGCGGATTCTCAAGGAGAAATCTGGGCACAAATTTTCCCTTCTCTCAACCCCCAACAAAAAGATGATTTACGCTTATATCAAAAAGAGGCTTAACCAATGTGGAGCTGAAAGAATATTTCCCAGCCTGTAGGATTATGCTTTTCCACAGCCACACCACTTACCCTCTCCTGGTGAAATACAAAGTGTATCCCTGTTCTGCTGAGCCTCCCAGATGTTGGTTTTTTTTTCTTTTTTTTTTCAATTAAAAGGCCAACAGAAAGCCTGCATGTTCCCTCTAGAATGTTATCCTATCCTTCTGGACTATTTCACCTTCTCTGAAGTCACTGGTTCAGCTGATGGTGACTCCACTGCTTAGGTATCGTTATCTGTAAATATGTCCCTAACTGCATACTAAATATATGCATAAGAAGGAGGTGTCCAGGAACTATTTCTGTGCTGAGCTTTTAGTTTCACAGCTATGTCATTTCTGGAGGAATCTGTGCCTGAAAGAGAGAGGGACGGTGGATACTCTCTCACTCCAGAGAGTTTTTGTGATTTTTTTTTACTCCCTCTGAGAATCTTTCCTAATTCAAAAATTATGGCATGGATTACCCCTCAGTCTCCTTCAAAATATAATCTCCTAGGAAGTCTGGGCACAAAAAGCCAACAGTAACTTGAAAAGTTTTTTGAACATTAATGGTAGAAGAAGATAGGAAATGTTTTATGGTGCATGCTAATGCAGTGCTTGGTATCCCACTGTTGCTTGGAATATAAACTGCAATAAAAATGAAACAAGTTATAGCTTATTACTGCATTACTAACTAAAAATGGCCTGTTTTCTCAGCTTTATAGCAATGAAAGTTAGTCCATGTACTTGCCATTTCTGTACTTGCTATAAGACAGTCCAAGGTTTGTAAATTCATATAAAAATATATGAGATAAGAATTAGCCTCATCTGTCTTGAATTCTTCTTCTAAAATTGCATTATTCTGCCTGCACCTTAACTAAAGTCTTGATCCTTTTCTGCTAGGTGTGCTAGGAACAGATTGCTCCTGTTGGGATTGCAAATTAACTACAGTTTGAACCCTTAGCATTTGCTATGCTTGATCCAGTTTACTGAATGTGAAATTTTGAGATGAAACCATGTAAACTAATCCACGACCTGCTTTTCCTGTTTGGGTATTAAAAACCTGTGGCACTTTCTGAAGAGATGGTGTTTGATGAAGTGACATGAACCTGATTTTTCCTCCCTGTGGCCTCAAACTTTTTTTCCCTAGGGAAACTAACTCTCATTTTACCAACTGCTTTCCCACCAAGGGCAAGGCTGCCTGGTTCAAGTGGTCCAATCAGTTTAGATTTGACTCAGCAAATCTCTGCTTTCAGGGTTGGACTCTAGATACCAAGGAGAAGCAATGAGCACATGTTTTCCAGCACATGCACAGACCCTTGCTGACTCCTCATGAATGTGGGTGCTACTGACCCACTGGTACCCCCTCATGCTGCTTTTTCTTGCTTTGCACAAGACATGCCAAGGACCTTGACAGCAAAACAAGAGAGCTTCACCCTGCAAATGGGAAGGTCTCCTTCCCTATATGGTGGCTGCAAATCCATCCTTTAAACAGAGCTTTAAGGCTGTCTGAGTATAGACACACCCACAGTGTCTTCAAAAATGTTTTGTGGATGGCACACAGTGACCTCACAGAATTTGAGATAGGCAGGTCTGTGACAGTCCAATTAACACACTCCAGCTCATGATAATACAGTGTCCTACAGACTCTTAGAATGTGCCATCTAAAAATTACTGACTGAACAATATTTCTCTCATAACTAGTTATGTAGATGTCTATGGAATGACTTTGTATGAGCACAAGGGGAATAATGCAGCCTTTAATATTTTTAATTGGAGTGACCAGATTAAAAACATAGGAAAAAAAAAAAGGTGGGGATTTCGATCTTAGATACCATTACCCCAAGGTGCTGGATGTAATCTGGTTTTATTCTCTTTGAATGTTTCTAGGAAAAGCTGCTTCCTGAGTAGAAGAAACATGGAAGATAGGAAAGTGACTAACAGCATGGGAGCCTTAATGATGCCTATCAAGCGCAATGACTGAGAACACCAGGGCTTGTGGCAGGGATGACAAAATGGGCTGTTTAGCACAATAACTGCCAGCAATTGCTTTTCAGGCAAATGACTGGGACTTTGGGATGATTAGTCTATAACCAGAGGAGAGCAAAAACACTAGACAGGATGAGAAAGGGATTGTAAAAAACAGGAAATAAAACCCTCTGACAAACTTCCTATAGACATGAATTTCACCCCCAAACCAGCCAATTATCAAATTTCCTCCTCATGTATGCCAATAGAGTCATGTATGCCAACATTTGTACTAAGTTAAATATATTCTTTTTTTATATATGTAATATATTCTTTTATATATATGCAATTGTTTGATCATGAGTTAGCTCTCTTTGGCAGTAAAACACTATCTTTTGCTGCTTGAGTATACCTTCTCTATACCTACCTACTCTGTACAGCTTCATGCTGCCCCATTGGCTTTATTGGTAGAAGGGACTAGAGGTGTTATTTCATGATTAAATGAAAGCATTTGCAGCAGAAAATCACCACTGATGACAGCTGGTCATGCTGAAATAAATGTCATCCATAAACTCATCCATTCCTGTGGTGTCTGTCTGCTGCGACGAAGACCTCATGTTACAGTAGGAAAACAATCCAAAAGGCAACATGGCATTAAAATATTGATGGAACTATGTTAATAGGAAGGGAAATGCATATTTAATAAGTGCCTAGATTCCTTTCATGTTTACATGTGACACCAGATAACTCAGGGTAATCAGAGTGAGGTTGGGTCAGACCTTGTGAGGGACGGACAGTCCCTGTGAGGTTCCAGACAATGCATGGGGATATCCTGTTGTAGCTGGCTTGAATGTGTTTTTGGTGCTTTGACCAGAGGCAAGGAGCAGGGTACTTCATGACTTGAATCCAGGTTCCTGCTGGGGACACTGTGCAGGTAGCTCCCCTCATGTGGTGTCTTGAAAGACCCATTTCCTCCATGACTCACTGCATTGTAAGGAGCACAGGCTTTGAGAAGCTGCTGTTGCAGCTTTCTGTGGGCTGATAGGAAGGCTGGAAGACGTTACTCGTTGTGGCTGCTCACCTGAAAGCTGGGAGGTGGCAGGACTCCTGATCCACTGCTGCAAGGCAGTCCCTATCTGCCCAGAGAAAGCATCTCAAGGGGTAAGACGAAAAGCTCACTGTGCCCCTAGCACCGCTCACAGAGAGAGGTCAAGAACAACATAACCCAGGCTATTAATGACAATGAGCTGTAAAACCCTTGGCCTCTGTGTCATGGAACTGTGCTTGTTACTGCAATGCACTTTATAACCTGCAATTCCACTTGGGCTGCTCTGGGCCTAAACACCAGGGACGGTACAACCGTGTGTAAATGAGTGTGCACAGCCCCAAGCTCTGGCTTCTCAAAGGTGAGAACTGTGAGCAGCTGTTTTGTTTTACAGACCTGACACACACCTTTCAGATAGCTGCCCATAGATTCATTAGCCTTTGAATTGCAAAATTCTTTGTGTCAACGTACAGAAGGAGTCCCATGTGTGCCAATGTATGTGTGGGTATGTGCATTTAAGTGCTTGCTCCTTTATTTGTCTAAAACTTATTTATAACACTTACCAACAGTACCCTGTACGTTTTTGTTAATGCCAGTTCTTTAGCTCTCATACCCAATGCATCTGGGGTAAGTAATAAAACTTAATTACCACAGTGAAGGAAATTTTCTATGCTTGAATTTTGATAAAGTAATGGCTTAATACAAAAGTTCTTGGAAACAGCGACAAACCTTATTATGAATGTCATCTATTGGTGACTATGGTGAGTTGTAGATCACTTTTTAGTCTTTATCACACCACTATTATCTCCAGTTTTTCCACTAGAGACTGTATGTTTCCTTCTAATCAGTTAGTTAATGACGAGAAAAAAAATCCCTGGTTAATGAGAAAAAATTACCTTAGTTAAAGGAAAGGAGTATTTTCACAGAACCTGCACAAAGCTGAAGCACATTAGGCAATTATTTGTGGTACATTATATCCCAGGCAAGGCAGACTTGCAAAGCATTACTAGTTACACAGACTGAGCCAGAGTGATGGTTTCATTGTAAATGTATTCCATGTTCTGGCACATCATTGCACCACACCTCTCTGAGGACAATTGTGTTATCACAGAGTTCCCTTGGGATGTATTTGGTGATAATGCTGGTTATAAAGATAGAAATATCACGGTCAGGATAGCATTTACATACATTGCCAGTTTACCATTTATAGACTACTGAACTTGGGTTTGATCTGTTACACAGCTGGTTGTTGGTTTATAAAATATTAATAGGAGAAGAAATCTTTATTTGTCATAGAAATGCTGGAAAGTAACATGACATCAAGAAAAATGGAATCTAAATCTGAAGACTGGGAAACTTCTTTAGCTCCACCTTTTACCAGGATATTCGGGAAGAATTGAGAAAAATCTACGAGGAAGAATTGAAGGTGCAGGACTTTTGAGGAATCGAGTTACTCAGCCAGTAATGCCTGGTTTAGAGCCTTTTCTGAAGTGAAGACAGCACTTTATAGCGATATCTAGCATGTGTATGGAAAGAGACAAGCAGCTACTAAAAAGGGGCCCACAGCAACATTTCAGCTATCTATTTGGCATATTGAGATGTACAGAAGTAACAAAGCAGCCTATACAAAACACTTCCAAATGAGTTGGAACAGTAAATATACGTACAGTTGGGAGTATTCAATGCTAAATACATACTGAAGTTGGGAGAACTATAGAGCAACCACACTGTGTTACATGAAGAATGCCACGTTGGATTTCCATCAAGTAACACCTGCAATGGAAAAAACCAAAAGCATCTGCATTCCTCTCTTGGACTTCTGTTTTATATTCTGGGCCAGGCTGCCTCCAGTGGAAGGGGCAAGGGTGACAACACCTCAGGAGGAGGCCTGATGACTCCACTGGAGAACATTTGGCAGTTTTACACCTGCAGCCTATTGCCACCAGCCTTTTCTTGGGAGGCAAAGATTGATCAGAGCAGTGGTAGCAAGGGCTGTTGACCTGGCAGATGTCCCTACACTGCCCTTATACAGACATTCCCAGAAAGGAGCTGAGATGCCTTTTGCACAGATTTTCCTTGCAAGGCAAGGCCAAAAGTGGGAAGACATCTTCCTATTCTTCCCTCCTCCTCTAATCTTATCCCAAAGACCTGGTCCCTCACAAGGTCACGGGGGCATGAGGAGTCTCTAGCAGGATGGAGGACCAGGTCTGTACACAGAGGGGCCTGTCTATGTGTTGATCATGAGAAAGACTGGCTCAAGTCTTTCTGGGGCTGATCTGTCTGCATCCAAACAAAGGGCTGCATGCGCTAATCTTCCTGAATTGCAAGTGTTGGACAGTATTTTACTCGCTGGAGCTGCAGATCAAAATAATTGGTGAATTAAAATGGATTTTCTGCTAGGCATGACATTGCTGAGGCTAGTTTTAGAAGTTTGAGGGTTTTTTCTCCTTAATAAAAAAAAACCACAAAGCAACCCAGAAACCAAAAACCAAAAAATCTCTCCAAGACAGCTGTCTTTTGAGGGATCTGTATTCAATATTAGAAAGCTACACAGCTGTGGAGTCTGGATGCTATCATAAAAATTGAATAGCAGAGACATGGCATTGCTGAAATACAACCCACTTTGTAAGTGTGCTGGGTGCTTGGAATGTGCATATCGCACAATAAATGTGCTGTTCTTGTCTTCAAAGCAGAAGAACCATAGGCCTGTGGAGCTGATGTAATGAGATTCAGGCTGCCCTCAACAGCTGAAATATTCAGTTCAGCAAATGGATATTTCAAATGTAAATATTTATATGGGCCAAGGGCTCTTTGTTGCTTGCTATTTTGACATTTTCAAATCCCTCAGCTTTACTTTTGTTACAGAGATGGTCTATTTGCTGATGAGAAGAACAAAGATCAGTGACTAGTTATGCAGAAATGGTGTTATTACCACAGAATAATACCACTTCTCCCAATCCACAAAGCTTTGATTCCATATCCTTCAACATGATAACCTGTACATTAATGGAAATAATGCAGGTTGTTATGACAAGGTACAATAATAAAATATAGAAATAACTAATTTGAGGTCATTATTGGATAGAATTAATGATTCATCAGAATGTTACTTGCATTTGACTTTCACTACAGAAACATTCCCCAGCTGTTCTTATTAGCCACTTGTGTTTTGCTGGACTGGTATTTACCCTCAACACCATTGCTATTGCAATTCTTCACTCATTTAACAGTGGGCTAGCTTTTTGATTTTCTCCCAGTTTAGAGACTTGGGAGATGCTTAGGAAATGTATATTTTAGCTAGAATTATTGCTATTATTTAATCTCTAAAGCCTTAAAAATAATATTACAGTCTTAATATTACCTATATTAGCAATTATTTTCCTTTCTGTAGCTAGGTGTGACTGCCATTGGTTTTTTTCCCTTTTCTGTCTCCTCACACCTTTCCTACTCTTTCTCCTTGCTATGCTTTCTGTTTTTCTCTCCTTTCCCTTCCAGATTTTGGGTACCCTGCTGCCCCCAAACAATGTGTCTCTGCCTCCTTGCAACCAATTTACTATCTTCTGCCGTTTTCCTGTTCTCTTTCTCAGTCTGGTTCCACCAACTCAGCTCCTCAAGTAAAGTTTCTTAGTTTGGGCTTCTCCCCACTCAGTGCTTAGTCTGTTTATTCTTATTGCAACAGTGGGAACTGTTGAATTATATATAACTGCTTCTTGGAAACTTGAAACAAAGATTGAATGTTTATCAAATCACCTTTTGGCAGATAGCCAAATTTAAATTCCTATCATTGGACTTCCATAAATTGTTTTCTACAAAAATAGAATACCAATCATTTTTCTGAGGAACATAAACATCTGGAGAATAAATTCTTCCAAGATGATCAAAGAACATATAGGGTGTTATGGCCCTGCTGCTACCTGCCCAGATGAGATAGGTCAAATTCTGAGGATATTTATTTTAGTCCACTTAAATATTTAGGTCTTGAGCACTGCTGGTTACTTACTTCTGCTTTTGATGAGGGACATGTTGAGGCATCATTATTAGTATTTGGTTGCATGCACTATCC
>NW_005054331.1:2127253-2142629 GCF_000277835.1 Geospiza fortis
TAGGGTGAAATTCTTCCCTGCAGGATTCCTTCCTCCAGACTCCAATATCCTGTGCGCACAGACCTCTGCTCATTTCCTTTGCTCATCACCAAATTCTCATTTCTGGCATGAGAGTCTCCAGGCTTTATTATTTTTAAAAAACTTTGGAATATTATTTTCTTAAGCAAAAACTGAGCTACATTAATTGCCATGGAATGGAAATTTCAAAGATATAGCTGTACAATCAGGCTGCTGTGAAGTACGTGTGAGGTCAGGGGCACATAGATGTCCTAGAACCATCTGACATTTTGGGACTGTGAATACATGTACTGTAGGGTAATGAGTGTAATACAGAACTCTGGTGTAATTGCAGAACTCCAGCTAACCTCTTAAAAGAGGAAGCCATAAATAAACAGCATCAGTTCTCCTCTAGTCCCTCCAATTTTCCTGAGTTTTCAGATATGAAACTTCATTTCTTAGCACTTGGACCATGACCAACAAATGCCTTTTTTATGGAGGTAATTGATTTTCCACATGGAGCCAATTAGATATTGTGTTAATAGCTTACAATCCTCTCAGGTCACAACTTGTGTGTATCCTCTGACGGGAATGGATTGGGATGTGCTGGTGTGTTTGTGAGAGTAGTTCTGTGACCATTAGGTGCATCGTGGTTCAGTTTAATGAAAATTTCACTTACCCACCCTCCCTTGCCAAAGATTAAGTAAACTTTGACCAGCATTGCTCTCACCAGGCAAAATGTTCCTCAAAAATATTCTTTCCAGGTCACTGAGAAGCTCATGGAGAAGCTCCATTTTTTTTTGTGTATACTTTCATATATTTTCCCACATGTGCATTCACATGTACATTCTAGCTTGCCAGGTGCCCTGAAAGAAATGTTCAGTGACAATTTTTACTCAATTAGAGGTAGCAAAATCTTGACTTTGTAATGACTTCACCATCCTTTACCACTTTTTTGAGCTAACCACATTCACAAAGTTCAGAAGCTGATAGTTTTATGTCCTAAAGTATAAGCACAAAGATCTTGAGTTCTTCTCTTGGGCCCATTAGTGTATCATTGAAACCCTTTTAGGCACCACCAGGTTCAAATATCTTTTGGAATATATGGCTTAAGTAGCACTCTGCCCTCAGATGTTTAGAAGTTTTTCCCCAATATCAAATTATCATATGTTTTATCAGTGATTTTTTCCCTTTGAGTTATTGCACTGATTATGTCCTGCATCACCCAGCCCTGATGAGACACAGCTGCAGTGTTGGGTCTGCATATCAACAGGCACATTGAAATAGGGGCCTGAGTTCAGTGAAGGGTCACAAAGATGGTTGTGGGATTGGAGCATCTTCCATAAGAGGAAATCTCGAGAGAGTCAGGACAACTCTGCCTGGAGAAGACAAAGTTCAGTGGGATCTTGTGAATGTGTATTATATACCTAGTCCTATACTGATAGGACAGGAATAAAGAAGACGGAATGAGGCTCTTCTCAGTGGTGTTCAATGAATGGAAAAGAGACAGAGGGCACAAAACATTTAAAATAAGAAAACACTTTTTTACCATAAGGGTGATTGGACAACATGACCAGTTTGCCCCAACAGGTTGTGTGGCTCCATCCTTGAGGGTCTTCAAGGTCTAAATGGACACAGACCAGAGCAACCTATTGTGGTTCCCTTTGCTTTGAGCAGAGGCTGGAATTAGGCGATCCTCAGATGCCCCTGCCGAACTCAACCATTCTGTGGTTCTGAGATTCTCCCTCACACTCCTATGAGATTCTAACTTTTTTCCCCTCATTTTGCAGGCCTTCATGGTCTTCTTTTTCATTGCACACTGGTATGATTTGTTTTGTCATAGGTCACATCCTGAGAACCATTTGCTGAGTGATTTTATTTCTTTCACATCTGCTTATGCTCTTAAATAAAACTTATATTACTATTATTGATAAAGCTTTCTGGTGGTTTTTTTGACTGAATGTAACTCATTATTCTAGAACTTCTCGCTCAGTACAATTTTCTGACTTCTCAATGACATCTCCTTTTGCTTGTATGCATTGCCTGGCTTGGCTTTATGGTATGCTGTGCCTGGACATTTGTATACATAGAGATACCAAAGCTTTACTCTGTCTTAGGTCCTGCAGTCCCACGAGGATTTCCAAACAAACTCTTCACAAAGTACTTTCTGTACATTTGGATAGGAGAAAATAGCCCTGTATTACTATTACTACCTAAATAAACCACACCCCTGTATCTGTACTAACATTCATTAATATGAGGAAGTCAGAGATTTATCTTACTCTGCCTTGGTTTGTCTCCTTAGCAGTTTCATTGTCCTCTAGGCTGTCACCAGTCCCTGCCTCCCAGTACCAGGGAAGCCCTTCTCAAAATACTTTAATTTAATCAATGTTATTGATCACATATAAGTAATTTTCACAATGCAGTTCTTCTGAAATGGAATTGGAAACTAGATTTGGCTCATCCTTGCAAAAACATGTTTCACAAAGGTGACCAACATAACGACATTTCATCTTCTGATCCCCCTCTCTCCTCCAGTCTTTTTTTTTTGGCGGGGGGTGTGGATTGGATGGAAGTGGATACATATGTACTGCATGTCTTTTTTGTGCTACAGACGCTTCTGAAAATGAGGGGTTTTCTTCATTTTCTTCCTTAATATTAGCTGACAACAGAGCAAAATGAAGAGGAAGAGCCCTTCTGAGTCGCGGCAGCTGATAATTACCTTGCTCTGCACAGGGCTCTCCATAACCCCAGTGTTGTGAGAAGTGTGCTTGATTACAGCGTGTAAGCTCAGCTCGGTGTGAGAGTTCTGCTTCATTAGGAAAATAGAGCTGCAGTGCTTTTGCTGGTCTTATTTCCATCTCCATTTTTGCCCTCACATGTAAAGTTAAACTACCTTCATGTTCAGGTAGCTGCCAATCTTTTGTCCTTGAAGAACTTTAGAGGTCAATGCATGAAGCCATGCATTTACCTCTTTTTAATACTTGTAAAAGTAGGTAGGCTGAGGAGAGGATAACCTCAAGGACCAGTAGCTTCTCTCCAGAAAAGAAAATATAATGTTGTGATAGGATTTCTCTGGGGAAATAGTGCTTATAATTTGAGTGGGTTTGTTTGTTCCATCTCTGGAGAAAAGAATCCCAGCTGGAAAAAAACCCCAATGTCTATCCCAGAGGGAAAGTGTGATCTCCTGGAATAGGCAGTGACTGAGTACAATGATGATGACCTGAGCCTTTTAATTTAGAAAAATGGGTACATTGTGGCTCAACAGCCTGGCTCCAGCTGGGCGTGGAGAGAACCATGGCACTCCAAAACACTCTATTAAAGTAAGTAGGGATTTTGGACATGAAGGAGACTTAGCTGGAAGGATTGTTTTCACAACAGAGTGATATTTGCCAGGATACATGTTTTATTCTGTCAGTGACCAAATATTGCTGATTTGTCAGCATTTCAGAGCACATATAATGACATTTGACAGGTATCTCCCCTCAGCCCTGGCATTGTTCTTCAGGATTTCGCAGTGAGCATGCAGCCCTATGAGAAAAGTAGAGAATTCATCTTGGACACGAAAATTACTCATGCAGTTTTAGACCTAACTGCGTGTTTGGAATTATTTGTTCCTTCATGGACTCAATGTTCAATCCTTCATGAGTTTGTGAGTGTAGCTCCATTTGCATGGTGCAAATTTAGGGACAATTAGGGTGTATGTACACCTTGTGATACAGCAAGGAGGTCCATGGGCTGGGACAGTCTGGGACTAGTGCACACATAGTACAGTGCAGTCAGCAGCAACTTGCTTGGGGTGGAAGACAGATAATATCCTCCTGAGATCATCTCACTTCCAGCAAATTCAAGCACAGATGGCAAGTGAGGGTGGGAAGTAGGAGGAGTGAGTATCTCCCTTCAGGTAATGTCGCTCTCATGCTCAGTTATGAGACGTGTTGCTGCCATTTTTTGATGGCTGTGGAGTCCTCATGGGGTCAGGGCAGGGTACTGCCGTGGCTGTCTCAGATACAGCTTGACTGACATGCTACTAGTAGCGTAGAAACTCCATTAGCTTTCCATATCTCATGCCTGTGTTACACAGACTATGCAGCAAAATAGTTGTTCTGGGTTTCTCAGCCATGTCTGTCTTCAAGCTGATATTCTAAATGCTGCAGTTCACAGTGATTTTCTGGATGGTTTTAAAATCTGTAGGTATGAAAACCTGAGCCTAATTATTTCCTCATTTATATCACTAACTTTAAAAAATCTCCTCACAGCTATCTGTGCAAAAGTAAAAAAGACTGATCTGAATGCCAGAAAGCGTGGACTATTTATATGATCATTTATTCCACTCTTAGGTCTTCCTTATAGTGATGGGACTGCTGTGAATTTGGTTAGTACTGCGCTGCAGCCTATTAGGCATGATAGAAACAATGAAAGGGGCTAACAGTTGTAATAGAGTAACAGTTGTTACTCTGCCAGCCATTCATGCTCCTTCTGGTTACCTGCACTTTTATGGAGCAATGCTGGTCCTCCCCAACCTGGTGTATTTCCCTGGTGCCTCTGTACTCAGAAATTTCCTCTTTTTAAATGAAGAAGATTCACCACATCAAACCTATTCATAAAGCTACTCTGAACTGCATAATTCTGCTTAAATGAAGTCACCAGGGAAGGAAAGAATGGTTCATGCTATTACAACAGTGAGAAGTGCACAAAGAAAAATGAGTTTTATTTCCACTAGTGGCTAAGGCTTAAAGTAAGATCTTTCCTATTACACTGCTCATGACCTCCTTAGATCTTGTCTCAGTCATAGTGCATGGAATGGAGTATTACAGTGTTGGCTCCCAAGGGACTCTTGAGTCTTAGTTACCTTTTAAATTAACTAAACCTTTTGGAAAGATTAAACCATTCCTATGCTATTGTGTTTCATCTGGTCATTTTATTGTTTTAGTTAGCTTTTTATGTTTTACTACCTTTGGTCAACATTTTCTCTGGATCAGGACAGTCATGAGGACAGCTCACCACAACAAACTCTTCTCCCCTTTATTGCCTTAGTACAGTCACTGGCCATATTGCTAGCAGCACACATGTGGCTCCCAATGTGATGTCTTCTGCCTTATAGTCAAATGTGCTGTTTTCCTAGTACTGAAGATATTTACAATGTAAGGGCAGCTAAAGATGTCTCAATCAAATCCTTGAAATATTTCAGTCTCTTTTTATAAAGTAAATGTAGTGCAGCCCTTGATTGCATAATATACTTTATTGGCCCCATGCTATGGTTTTAGGTAAGATTGACTGCTTTGACTCAAGATCAGGCAGGGAAGACATATAGGCTCAACTGTTTTTGTAAGGCCATTTGAGGCTTTTCTGAAGCTGTGTCAAAGCCTGCCTGCCTCATATATTCCTATAGCATTCTGAGTTTTTCTGTGCTGAAGCACAGCCTGCTTTCACTGTGCCCTTCCAACCTGTTATGCTATGCTTCTATTGCATCTGGGGAGCAGCATGTCACCAGCAGAGCAAACTGCTTCTTGTCTGCATCCTCTTTCCCCTTGGACATGCCATCCTCTACACAGTGGGCTAAATTTATCTAAGACTCATTTCTATGAAAGCAGTTTCAGCCATCCTAGATTCTATTTGAATCTAGGATGGCTGAAACTGCTTTCATAGAAATCAGATGTTCCCTTTTTTTGCTTTTTAAAAAGTCCCTTTTTGAAGCCAGGGTTCAACAGCAAGACACTTGTGCAACTGCAAATCAGCTTCAGTACGTACATTTCTATGTCCTCTCGGGATGGCTGTGCCTTGTGGAAGGAATTATCAAGCTGTGAGAGAAAACTTTCTAAGAGCAGTGTGTGTCTCTGCTTCCAGCTGATAATATGGGAGGGGGGGTACTAAACTTGGCACCTTATGATTATTTCCCTAATGTAGGAATGAGTTAAAATCTGATGTACAATTAAAGCATCTGATACTTCAGCAATTATCTTAATTTGATAGGTAAAGCATTAACAGTGCTTAGGTAGGCAACTATGTGACACCCATGGCCACTGGATAGTAAATCTAACAGTGGCTGTGCTCCACATTCAGGTATGTCTCCATTGAGAGCTAAAGAGATCCAGGATATTTGTAGCTGCGCTAGTCTGGGTCTGGAAAATGATCTGGTTGTGGTTAGAGAGGGAAATTTAGCCTGCCAAGAAACAGGGAAAGATTCACAATAAGATTTAGTGGGCAAAGTTTGTATTATGCAGGTAAAAACCAATGGTACCTCAGTCACGTACAAATGAAATGAGAGAGTGTTGAATCAGACTTTTTATTTTTAAGCATAGGAAACAGACATTGGAATGTGTATGGGAAATGCTGCAGAATGTGCTATAGCCCAGGAATCTGCAGAAAATCTGCTTTCATATTCTGGATAGCCTGTTAAGGTAGGAGAATTAATAGCATTAGCAGCCTCTGACAAGATACACAGCTTTCAGATTTCCTAAGTGGGTGGGTGTTAAAGCAAGGTGGATGATGGCAGGATGATTTTCAGTTCTAAAGAGAGCACCCAGAACTCCAGCAAACAGCTTTAACAGCTCAAAGAGCTTGTTACCAAGATGAACAGCAGTGCTAGGGCTGGGGAGGACGTATGGGGATGGGAAGGGAATGGGGAAAGAAATATCCTGAAATACCATCAGTGTCTGTCTGAGATTACTGAAATACAAAAGGATTATTTGGTTGATTCAGCTTCACTTGATGTTGGGAACCTCCTCCCCTGCCCTCCCTCACATCTGAGCTCAGCTCTACGTTTGAGAGCATGTGTCAAGCACAAGAGAGCAAAGCTGTTGAATATTTTGGTCACAGTCTGTTTCTTTGCAAAAAGTACAAGATATTTTGAAACGGAAGCATGTCTCCTGGAAGCACCTTTTCCCTTCCCTATCCAAACCATGTTTACTTGTTTCCTAACATTTATAATCTCAACTCAGGTCAATCTAATTTTAACCATAAAACTTGCCCTACTTTATCTTCTTTCCTGCTGTTTGGTAAACTCCTTCGTTCACAAACACAATTCACATTCCTGTAGCAATTTTGGTCTTTTCATCCTCAGCATCAAAACCATGTAGTCAAATATCCTTTTTTTAAAGCTGACACATGGTACGATGTGAACAGCTAGAGTATGTCATATTTAGTTACAGTCCTCCCTCTCCAAAAACATCAAATGTTAGTGGGTAAACATTTAAGGTATCAGAGTAAGGAAAACTGCCTTTCAAGAGCCCCTCTCCCTGCTGAGGGAGCCAACTCCCCAAATACCCCAGCCTGTGTTCCTGGCTGCCTTGGGGCACTGCTGTTGGATAAATCCCCATCCTTTCTGTTGATAATAGGTTGAGGAAGAAACACCTAGTAAATGCAATTTGATTTGGGATGCCTTTTAATTTTTTTATTTCCTTAGCCTGGCAACAGCATGCATGATGAATCTGTGCTGGCACATCTTCCTCTTGCTCCCACCCCCTCTTTGTCTGTTCAATGTCCTTGCCTATTCCTGTCTTAAATGGGGCTGCAGCATCCCATGTATAGCCACTTCCTTCCTCAGTTTTTGTGTGTCTGAAGCCACCAGGATGATGGGACTTTATTCCTGGCTAGGACTAGGATCAGTATTTCTAGAAGAGCTGGTCTTCTGACTAGTCCAGCTCTGGACCTGTTACCACAGAATTCTGTCAGTCACTCTCCACAGTTACAACATTAAAGTAGGAATGTGCCATTTTTCATGCATTATTCCGTGTCTGCATTATCTCATCTATATTTCAATCCCTGTTAAAATGGCTTCTTACTCCTAGGAGACTTCTTTAGAAGTCCACCCTGTGGTGGCTGGAGCTCCCAGATAGGCTGCACAGAAATGTGATAATGCAATGGGGCTCTGTCCTTTCTGCCACTGGAAACAGGCTGTGTGAGAGACCCTACAGATACGTGAGTCAAATGTGAAATCTTAGTGACTGCAGGCACTACATGTGGGCCGGATTACAATTCATCAGCCGAACAAGTTCTGGACAAATGCCTCAGATTGAGTGGTGTTCCTCATCCTCACTTATTTGTGTCAAAACCAGCAGAAGACTCAGAGGTGGTGGTTGCAATCCCACGGACCTGAAGCTGGGTGAAGATGTAGAGTGATTGGTGCCAGGTGGGCTCCCTGCACTGCCAGAGACCCCTAGGCACTCTGAAGGGCCCACATGGCATATGAGGGTATCCAGGACTGCACTGAAGCAGGACAGGTGGCACACCATGCCATTGGGAAGGTTGCTTCATGTCACCATGGCGGTCACCCCAAGCTAGGCAGGGCAGTCTCCCATGCTCTGCCCTGAGGCCCCTGCAGAACTCCCTGCTGCCCTCACACCACTCACTGCCCAGGGAAGGCTGCAGAGGAAGGCACGGCCTCCCCTGAGCTGTGCTGGTATAAATAGCTTTTGAGGTGAGTGGAAAGGGCTGCTGTCTTGCCAAGAGGCCAGAGCTGGTGGCATGGAGAGGGCTGGCAGGGGTGGCAGCAGCAGGCTCCCCTCTGGGCTGTGCCTCTCAAAGCCTCCTCTGTCTCAGCTGGCTCCCTTTGAGCAGTTGCTAGGTAAAGGCAGGTGTGTCAGCTGAAGTAGTGGAAATTTCTACTCATCTTATAAATAGTTGAACAGGCCGACTTGGTGAAATGTGAAACGAGCAAACATCCCATCTTCTCCTCCGAGGGCAGATCGGGATTCAGTCTATAGTGCTGTCATGTCAGCTGTGTCAGTGCTGCTTTCATGATGCCAAGGCGCTATAAGTTATTCATGTGAACACAGCAAACAAAGGTTTAGCTTAACCAAGGGATGAACATTCCTCCACCTGCAGCTTTCTCCACAGCTAGATGCAAAAAGTGCAGAGGTCACTTAATCTGTGACAGAAATAGACTGCGCCATCTTTGGGGCAGTACAATTTGCAAGTATGGTAATATGGCTGCAGGTAGGTCTGAGGGCTTCTGGCAAGGCATCCTTGGTATCAAGAGAAAATGTCATTAAAATCCTCATGCAGCTTGTCTGGCCTGCTTGAAATTTGCTGGGCAAAATTATAAATTTCCCTTCTAATCATGTTTATACCCTAGGCTTTTGGAAGGATTTTTCCTGCTGCTAAGCCCTCACGCTTCTTGTTGAACTACTCTGACCCTTGTTCTCCTGTGTATTAAGACAGATCCTCATCAGTGGTTAATACTCCCTATGAGACTGCAGGAGCTTTTCAGGTCTTTCTCAGTGACAGAAGGGTTTCTGCTCTTAAAAAGATGAGACTTCATAGACAGAATTTGAGCTATATGCCAGTTTGGCAATATATTAAATGGAGTTTATTGTAGGATTTCAATTGCAGTCAATTTTAAAGAAAGGAGATATCTCTGTGATATTGCCTGGAAACAGATGTGTTTGATCAAGCTTTCACATAACCTCAAAGTATCCAGTCGTCGACCTCATCTAGTGGCCAAAGCAGAGGGCTGTGAGTAAAGGTAACGTAGATCCTAATTCTGCCACAGGCCCTTTGGCTGCACTGGCTTAGCCAATCCATTCTACATCTTAGATGATCAAATTGCCATGGGGACACTATGAATAACATACACTGAAAAGCACGGTGTGCTCGTTAGATAAAAAGGAGTCTATAAGAACAAGTTTTTGTTTTCTTTTGTTCCCATTTATTCTTGTAAACCAGGTGGTAGGATTATGTTGATCCATAGCTGATCTGGGCTCCCACCTCCACATGGAGATGAAGACACAGCAATGGCCCTGGGCAGCAGCTACTACCAGTTACTGCAGGGACAGTGACTGAGAGACATGGTCTGAAACCAGACCAGCACTTTATTTATGTGTAATGCAAAACACATCATTCCAGGTGACAGGCTTATTGGTGAATTATCATTTGCCATTGCTCTGCGTTGCTGCTTCTGGAAAGGGGTGCCTTGTGGCAAGCCAAGAGGGTGCTGTAATGAGAAGCCAAAGGGGGGATGTGAATGAAACCCAAGCTATTTAAGATCATCTTATGCCTCTCCTGCATTTCTATTTTGTTATACTGACATCCATAGAGAAAGAAAAATTCAGCTTTGTTAGGTTAGCTGTTGCCCTTAAACCCATGTTTGCCTGTAATCTGATTAAATTCAGGTGAAAGGAAAGCAATCAAAATTAAGAGAGATGACTATGCTCAGTACAAAGCTGGTGCTTTACCCCTTGGCATGTGATGTAAGCTGTAAGTGAGCCTTGCTGCCTTCCTGGGAGATTGGTAAGCAAGCGGAGCAGTCATATTTAGCAGATGTAGGAACAAGAAAGCCTATAGCTACAGCATGAAGAGGGAGGATAAACAATTTATAAGTACTTGTAAGTGATGATGGCACAGCTCTGAGTCGCTGTTCTAATTTACTGCTCGCTGCTTGTCTCCCCCGCAAGCCTCAGCCAGCAGATTGCAGGGCGCTGCCTTCTGAGCTCTGTGCAGCCTCAGACACACGCTGAGGGCTATGCTGCATGAACCACACTTTCATTTTGGAGAGCATACATGAATAGCCTCACTAAATTCAGTGGGATGCTTTGCATAAATACTCATTCTGTATGGCTTACATTGGGTAGTGCTTGCGAGGTGAGCCACTTAACCACAAAACTTAGCAGAGGCATAAAAATACAACCGCTTTTTATATAGAGCTACTGTAGATCACTGGCCTCAAAAGTCCTTGTTTTTAACATGATAAATGGCTGGCTCCCAAGCGTAGTCACTACTGTTGTGGAGTGTAATCTGACACAGAATTGTAAACAAGGTTTTATTTGACATACAGTATTAAAGTGAATTCATGATTTTAACACTTCCTCCTCTATCGGTCCAACCAAGCATAGTATTCTACTTTATGCAAATAATTACTGATGTGAACTTTTCAAATGCAAATGTTAATAAGGTATTGCTTGAAAGTGTTACATGGTCTCAATTAGATGCAGGAAACCATTTCCTGGTAGGATTCCTCATCACCTCAATGGAAAGATAAAGATTTTTTGAGGAACTGTGTGCAGATCAAAGGCACTCTTTGAACTGCACCTAAGTATTGGTCAGGCCTGGGAAATGAATTGTTATGGGAGATGTATTTAACTGTGCGTGAATATATATATCTTAGAGCAGGAGAAAGGAAATTGTAGTTTCCTTAGAACTTCAAAGGGAGGAAACTTTATAATGAAAAACTAATATGTATCTTCATGTAACACTTTAAATTTTGTGTCTCCTGCCATTGTGTAGTCTTGCATCAAAGGATATCTAGGTTAATATTTGAGGGAAGCCATCAGCAAGAAGAGGAGCATAAGCTATGGAGGGAGGGAGGGAGGAAGGAAGGGAGAGTTATCAAAAGGATTTGAGATTGATGAACAAGGGATTGATTAAATTATATTTTCCCATATTAAACTTTTATATTTGAAGAACAGCTTTAAGAAGTTGTTTAGACATGTCGTGTGACCTGGTTACTGTAAATAAGTCCATAAATATTCACATATTATCAAAGTGAAAGTTTCTACTGTTTTATTATCCTTGCATATTGTGTGGGATTTGTTTCCCACCAATATTTACAAAACTTAGACTCAGTTGCTTTCAAGGAAATGTTGAGAGATACTTTTGATCATCAAATTTTTAATTAAAAAGATTTTTGATCTAGTAAAATCCCTAGAAATCTGAAAACATCCTAAGAAATACATATATGCACTCAGAGGTATCATGGAGGTGGTAATGAGATCATTCTCAAGGGAGAAGAATAAGGTAGCCAAAGATGTGTATCATCCATACAATAAAACTACAATATACTTTAAGTTTGGAATATCCGATGTCCGCAGTAAACCACTTTATGCCACAGATTATTTAAAAAAGATAATGAAAATAGTTTTGAATTCTGAATGAAAACTTCAGTGAGCCAATGAGCAGTTTGAGTACAGAAAAAAGAGGTAATATTTATTTAAGGGATCATTTGCTAGGAATTGTTTGCAAAGTTTAATTGGCTGCCATCTTTATTTTGTATTTTACTCCAGTTCTTCCAATGGGTATTTATTTTGTTGTTCAAAGTCTGTAAAAGCAACTTAAGATGCATATAAGTTCTCAGAAATCACTTAGCTGATAAGTTACTAAAGTGATTTAGCGCTGCTTGAAGTTTTGTTCATGAAAGCCAAAGTCAAGTAGAAGCTACTTAACACAGAAGATCTTTTATTGTGCTGTTCACTTAATTCAAACAAACACAAAAAACTTATGCAGAGGTATGTGAGACAATGCTTGTCTTCCTACAGGAGCTATTTTGTACATAAAAATACAGATTTCTCTTATACCATTGAGGCCAAGTTTGTAAGCAGCAGTAGTACTCAAAACTGTTTTCCTATGGATTTTTGTGTTAACGTTGAGGTCATAGTAAGCATCTGTTATGAAAAATGAAGTATGAAATCTCATTTTAAGCTTCTCCTCAGCGAGGCTGTCTTTGAGTTTCTCAACCTTCAATTTCTTTCTGAGAATTTAATACATTTAGGATATTTTTCCATACACCAAAGTTGATAGAAAATCAGCAGTGGATTCAGAAATTGTTGAAGGAAGTAACAGATTAGACATTAGCAGACATCAGCATTATATAATCCTTATTTATTTCACCAACCAGACAGCAACAGAAAACGAACAAAATAAACTTTGGAATATTCTCCTCCTACATTTATTGCCGTCTGCAACAAAATTATGCCCTCCAAACTTCAGAGACCACTTGTGAAAATTGACTGAGTAGTTAAGCATGCTTAGTGAAAGTGTTACAGGTACTGGAATGCAAATGCTGATTTAAAGAAAGATAAAAATGTGCTTGGTGGTCTTTACCAGACAGAACAGAAGAAAGCCAGGCCAGCCCACCAAAGAAGACTGCTATGTCGAAGGTACTGACAGTATGATTGTCAAACCCTAACTTGCCAGGACTAAGTTGTACTATAAGTACGAATTTTATTCTTATTCGTGATCCTGTAGTAGGTCTTCATATTCTCTCTACCAGAAGTAAATGGGACATATTTAACTTACAGAGACTAAAGTTAACACTGTTTTCTTGTTACCAGATGAGGAAGAGAAGTACACACTTGTCATTATCAGTACCTTATCATTCACCACTGGGAACGTGGCGTGGCACCCACCAAGTCCTTGTGGAATGCAGTGAATATTTTGGCACCATACATATTCAGGTTCCTACAAAGGACTTAAGAAAACAGATGGGATGGATTCCTGAAAATGTGTATATGCCATTCAGCTATTTTGCTGTAAAGAGAGCTCAGCGGCTCACGAGGGAAGATTTGCTATTTAAAGCCTTTTTTCTTCTCCCTTCTCTTATCTGTGGTGTTACACAGTAAGCCAATATGGTCCAAAGTCACAGAACAGAAGAAAAGGGACCCCATCTGCAGTAGGCAGCAAACCCTGTCTCCGTGAGAAGTGAGTGTTGTAGCAGCCTAACAGGCACTCAGTTATGTGTAGTTAGCTCCCTACCTGCAAATCTCTGTTTTAAAATATCCTAACTGTAGCACTACATAGAGCAAGTCAGTTTGATTCTGCTTTCCTTGATTCCATAAGGATCTGTGGAAAGAATCTATTTAAAACACTGTTGTCTTGAGGGCTTTTTTTTATGTGTACAAACCCCATCTGCTCAGGGATGAGTCTGTGATGTCCCCTCAACAGGATTTTATGTTTCTGCCTAGCCTGTAAGAAATTCCTCTTCTGAGGATCTCAGCTGAGTCAGAGGTCCACTGAGATTTATGGCTTAGCATGGACACAGGAAAGACAGAGAAAGGGGATATTGTGTCCTGCTGTACTGCTGCTTTCAGACTAGCCAGATAATTTCTGGAAACTGGGACAAGTCAGGGCAGGCATTAATACAGCTCAGAGCTCTATCACATCCTTTTGGAGCCCCTAGTTCTATCTGCTGAGCAGCTGCAAGGGGAGCCAGATCAAAGGCAAGGAACATTTGTGTGCTACAGGGAGGAAGGCAAGCTGTGCTCCATTGAGACACAGCTGTCCATGCTAAAGAGGATTCTAGTTTTGAGGAAGTTATTTCCTTTGAATGCTGACATTATTTTTCCAAAGGTTTAGAGGATGCCTTGGATGGTTTTAAATATGAGAGGCCCGCTCTGTTGTACTCTGAAGGAGAAGGAGGTAAAGCGCACAATCCTTTTGCCTGAAAAAAATTTAAGTGCTCACTGATAATAGCAAAGGGTCATGGAAATGGCTGTTTGCTTTGGCACCAAACAGAAATGTTATTGATGTAACGAGAACAGAGCTTTCTCCAAATTTTCTTCTTCCCTGATTGCATAAAAATTATATGGCCAGCAGCTGTATGCTAAAAGCACTTAATGTTTTTTAAAACACACCCAGGCCTACAGAATTTACTTACATTTGAAGCAAGATATAACTCACCATGAGTCCTGTCAAAGGACAACCAAAGCTATCACTAGGTGAACTGAGTATGTTGCTTTTGACTATTATATGTTTAAGTCATCTAGTCATAGGTGTCAATCTAGTTTTCAAGATGTCCTTGGAGTATGGTTGAGATATACCATGTACTGTATTCTTATTGGTGGTTCAACTGAGGTGAAAATCTGTATATTCAACTTTCAGAATAGCAGCTGCTCTCTAAGCATCACAACTCTTACAACATGGGGCTGGGTCAGATGGCTCTCCAGATGATGTAAAGACAGGAGTTTGGGAGCAACAATGAGGATTTTATGCACAGTATTCAGGTGCTTGGTGAAAATAAAATTACCCTCTTTAGTTTTATCTCATCTTCCATACTGAAGCACAAGGAATGAAAAAATAGTGCCACAAGGTCAGTTCCTGATATAATTATTTAAAGAATGTATATCTCATGAGTTGTGTTCTTTCCATTGTATTAGATATTTTTTTAAGCAGTTACACACTGAATACTCTTATGCCTGGTGAGCTCTTACACCTATCTTTCTTCTGGTGAATATTCAAAGTATAAAAAAATTATCAGTGCTTCTGGTGGGCTAATGAAATTAATGCTGAACCTCGACATCTTTTATAATTTTGACTTACCATTTCACAAACCATTTTACAGAAGAGTGTGAACAACAAAAAAATAGCTCATACATTTGTTAAAATATCCTGCTTTATACAGTACATATGGATGTTGCAGGAAAAAATAAGCTAAGTTGAGGTTGTAAGTCCACCTACTATTTTCAAGAGGAAGAGTAAAACTCAAGACTAAACTGATGAGTGAAGACCTCTTAACCACATAGCAAAACTGGATTACTCCTATTAATGGTAATGATTTTTTTTCATGCCAGAATTGATTCAATTGATAAAATCTTTTGGTCTTTGCAGTGACAGCATTTGCACTAGGAAAAAACCACTAAACAGATGACTAGAAACAGCATTTTCTCCA
>NW_005054331.1:2142639-2157167 GCF_000277835.1 Geospiza fortis
AGCTCCTCTGCTGATGATAGTAAAATAATGCTGTAAAGGAATAAAATAAAAATAACAATAAGGTATATATCCTGGCATTAGATTTCTTTCCTGTCATTTTCCTAAATGTTTCTCCCCTCTCCTTTATAGGTACACACAATGAACCTTTAAAAATGTAGAGCTGCCTTCAAAATTGCTATCGTCATCCAGATCAATTTGGAACAAAGTCCTGTCTCCCAATCTATTCTAATTTCAATGTACACACTCTACTGGCTGGCTGCCAGCACAGAGCTCAGGAAATGATAAATACCCATTTAGTCACAGATGCACAGATTTCCCTGGGATGGTGGGCTGGGGCTGCTTTAATATTCCCAAAGTTACTGCATGTTTACACATTGACTAACGTCACTTAGTGTGATATTTAGAAGCTGGATGTAGCAATGAGGCATGGGGAAAGGACAGAAGTCGCACATGCTCTTTTGAAGAGCAAGGGACGAAGCTAGGAGTCTTGTTTGCCTGCCCTGAGCTGATAGCCTTCCACCTCAAATAACTGTACATAACATGAATAGAAAATTAGCTTGGACAAATCTAATTTGAAACAAGCTGGCCACAGCCAGCTACTGTGAATCTCAAAGGTCTTATGAACTGGTTATGATAAGTATTTGACATTTCTACTGGGTACTAAATGTAGCTCTCAGTTGCTATAAAGTGCAGCACACTGTGCAAGGAAAATAGGCTGTATGCATTGATTTCTATGCTTATTGGTTTGGAGGCTTGTTGGTCTTTTTTCTTGAATTGCTACAGACATGTGGTTTTCT
The DNA here is from genome assembly GCF_000277835.1 of Geospiza fortis. Classification (NCBI taxonomy): domain Eukaryota; kingdom Metazoa; phylum Chordata; class Aves; order Passeriformes; family Thraupidae; genus Geospiza; species Geospiza fortis. Next base: position 2,143,437 of record NW_005054331.1, read on the forward strand.
TTGTGCGCCTGGGATATTTGCAGAAAAGGGATGAATTAATAGCTTTGGATGACTTTTCCATGTAATTAATTTTTATATCCTTCTCCCCAATTATTTGAGGACTGAATCTTTTGCAAAGGCTGAATCTAATGTCAGGGTAAATAGTTTCCAAAGTGGTTTGAATTTTTTTTTGGTGCTTCACTTGCTGGTGTGTTAGGTAAACATCACTTTAACAAACCCTGAATAAAAGCTGGAAGGCTGCAATGCAGTAAGCCCTAAAAAATGGAATGAGGTTAAGAGAGAAGCTCAGATTTTTAATTTACATTAGCAAGTCATTGAAAGAGCAAAATACTTGGTTAAAGATCATTATGAATATTTAACTAGTACTGTAGGCAAAAAAAACACCTCTGGAAGAAACTCAGAGCCTTCTAATGTATCTGTTGCATAATTACAATGTTAAAAACACATTCCTATTTTCACCAGCATTAAATACAAACATATGCTTTGACTGTATGGATGATATATGGACTGAATTATTTGCTGCTGTGAGTTTCTTTGTCATGAGTGGACATTAAAAGGAGCCCGTCATGACCCTTATCTCAGTTTCTGAGTGGGAGCCTAAGTGATGCAGTTCCCTCATAAGAGGGTGGAAACGTGGAACGATTGTCTCAGAGACACAATTAAAATAAGGGACACAAGTGCACAGCTTGCTGTGTGTCAGTGCTGGCTGGATGAAGGGATTTGTGCTGGGGTCATTACAGTTAGAGGTCTATAATGCAATGTCTGCTGGTCAGATGTTTTGTCTTAAGATATATTTTAGACAATATGACCTGAATCACTCCTAAAGTATCTTTATCTCTTGAGGGGAGCCCAGGAACAGTTGTTCATATATACACGCCTACATGATAGACATGTAAAGACAATTAAATAAATCCTACATCTGTTTCCCATTATAAAAGGCAACTACCTTAAAAATTCTTGATTTGCTACTTAAATTGTTTAATTAGATATTTTAACAGGTGAATAGAGAAGTTTTAGTCTCAAACTTTCTAACAAGATATTGCTAAATGAAAATTTAGCATTTAATAAAATTGTGACTCTGATCATAATGTGCCAGTAGAACAGTTTGGACTCAAAACAAGCTCCTAATGTTTTAAACAATGGATATAGGCTTCATAAACATTTTTAAATTAACTGACTTGGGAACACAGAAAAAATATGTAGACAGACTAAAGCAAAGAAGAAATTCCTTCGAAGTGTCCCTTTCATGTTTTTATTGAGATAACAAGTGTTTTCAAGTATAGAATTGCTAAAGATGTGACTTTAGCACATTGGATGTTAACAATCTTTCTTGATAATTAGTACTAGCAAGTTTGAAATTTACGTCTTCGTTTGTTCTGTGCAGGCATACAATATGCTTACAGTATCTCACAGACTAACTAGAACAAACCTAGTTAGAAACATTTGTTTAGTTTCTGTATGCTTGTCTCCAGCTCCATCCTTTCCCAACAATCTACCAGAGTTACTACTTTCAATCATCAAAATTAATTTGCCACACATGAAATCTATTTTATATGCCACCTTTTCACTTTAGTGTAATTCAAAGCATGTGGATGAACATGAGCTTGAAGAGTGCTGAGTAGCAGCATGACCACAGCCATTCTGTTGCACATGGGATGGAAAGCTTGTCAAATCTGAGAGTGACACTTGGGAGCTACTGCAGCCTGGACCCTGGCCTAGGCCCAGATATGCTGAGTGTAAATAATTGCTCATTAAGTTCGACTAAATATAAATTTGCAATAATAATGACAGAAACAAATGATAATTTGCTTTGTAGAGTCTCTGTACTCCTTAATAAACTAATCTCCAGAATGTTGTTCTACACTAGATTTTCTGGTTCTATAATTTTTTTTTCTTCTTGTAATGAATACTCATAAGGCCCCCAAGTATTGACAAATATTACCATTAGAGAATAACAGAAGGAAGAGAAGTTGTTCTTATCTCAGAGAAAAGGAAATGTATTTTGGGAATGAGGTAGCCAAGGAGATACGAGTTAGGTTTAACCCTCACATGTATCTATACAAGTACGTTTGTCCTTCCCAAGTATTGGTCTGTGCATGCATTGTTGCATCCATTGTGTAGTAATGTGGTTAAATTCCAAGGTTATCTTATTTTTTTCTTCCTCTTCAATATAGACATGAAGATTTCCTTGAATGTTATGTTCTCCGAGGTCAGCAAAACATTGTTTTCTTTCCGTGATCTTGGAAGGAAAACATTCCTGGCCCTTGAAAATATGTATTGTCTACTTAAAGGATTTGCAAAACAAGCCTAGTGAAATCTGTGTGGACTAGAAGAGTTGTTTTGGATCAAAGCTATTTAGAACACAATCCAAGTTAATAATAACAACATTTTTTTGGATACACAGAAGTGCATGTGAATAGAAAGAGCTATTCAATACAGGCACTTACAGGAAGATTACTTCAATTTACACATTGATCACTGGTGGAGATAACACGTGTAGCTGTCCGAGCCTAATGTCTTTTGTGTAGGTCTCCATCCTGTCATGAATTAAACCACGCCATGTTTTGCTGTTCATTCTGCTGAGAGGGAGCCCAGGGAATTTCTGACTGAATTGTACAAAAAACTTGGTAGTACTAATTCCAATTTACAGTGGCAGTGGCAGTCTGTTTGCTCACTAAATTTCAGGATAAGTTTTCCATAGACTTTTAATTTGCTGAATGTAAATTTCAAATCTGCTTACAGGAAGGGTATTGTAATCCTGTATAGTAAATATGCTTGTAGACATTCACTTAAAAAATTGCACACCTCTGGTGTTTTGGAACATGAGCAAAACTCTGCTAACTCTATGCACGAATAAGAAATAACTTTCCTGAGGTATCTGGCTGTTTCCTAGACATGTGTTAAAGAAGCAAAGTCTAACACTTTCCCTCAATTACTTCTGAGTTTGTAATTAAACCCATATGAGAAGAACTGCTTGATGGATTGGGGTGAATAAGTGCTAATAAAAACAACTCTAATTTCCTGGCCAGTCCCTGTTTTCCTTCCCTTGTACACCAGTGGCTATTCCAGGGATCATTGCCAGATCTGCAGCCATGTCCCCTAGGGCTTTGGTCTTGACACATCTTTCCAAATAAACAGGACAGAGGATGTGGACAAGCAAATCAATTACACAGAACCAAGTAAAATTTTGGAAGCACCACCACATCCCTGTGGGCCCTGTTTCTTGGAAGCTTGCTATTGCTATGCACAGGGGAATATGGACACAGTGAGGTAGAGCTTAATTCTCACCCTTGCTTATTTTGGGAACTCTCTGACTAAACCCTGAGCTTGATTGAAGTGCAAATTCTGCTGTATACTACTTTAAAGTTATCTTAAACATTTCCATTGCCTTAATGAAGTTGAAATCAAGCCTGTAGATTGGCATCTCAAAGGAAAATGTGGGCACTACAATAAAAATGATGTGGGTGAATCAGTAGGTGTCAGATTGCTGAGTCCATAATGAATAATTATCTCAGTATAATTATTCTATGTACTGTTTTTCAGGCAAGATGTAAAATCGAAATCCTTTTGTTTCTTGGTAATTAAAACCACATCTCTTTTGTGATTGCACCTTACAAAGAATCTCTTTTGGAGAATATGGTCTGCTAATAGTACCCGAGCCTGGGTAAGGAACTATTATACTGATCATTAGGACTGGCTGTCCTATATAATTTTCTCTTCCAGCATCTCTGATGATAATTTTTGAATTTTCATTTCAGTTTATATATGTATTTTGTGGAAGAAGCCCATATGTTGTACTTTCTTTGATACATTTCTTAAATTTGTGTAAATGAACAGGGTTTTGGTATTGCTCCTGGATCAATATCTGATATTTGATATAATTTTGAGTTAAAAAATCAACTGCTGGGTTTCAAAAGCAACTGGATGCATTCATGGGATAAAAATACCTGAAAAGTATTAAATGCAAAGACACAGTTTATCTTTCAGGAAATCCTTGAGTAGTAAACTGGTAAAAATGAGAGAATATTCTTAAGATAAAGTCCTGAATGCTTCCACTAGTCTTAAATTTTTCCCTCAGTATCTGCTCTTGATACTGTCAGAACAATACCTGGGGCTTACATATTTTTTATTTTTGTCCAGCATGGTCATGCTCAGTTTTCTGTGTAATATACTGTAACCACTGAAAAGAAATTTCCCATCATTAAGATTTCTCACCAAGACAAGGATGCAAACTTGTTTTTCCAAAAAAGATTAAAAATTTAAGTAGATTTTTTCTCTTGAAGCAATGTTACAAGAGATATATTTTTAATAGAAATATTCCTGTTCTATTTTATTACAAAAATAGGCATCTTATCAAAATGTTTTGCACTTTCTGTAGGTTATGGTGGTTTTTTGGACATTATTCCTTGGCCAGCTCTTGGAGCTATTATGGGAAATTGGATGCAGAATAATGGTTTCTCATGTTCCATCCAAGTTCTTCAGCATATCCTTTTTTGCATTTGCTAGGTGCCAATGCAATTATTTTGAGTGGAAGAATCACAAAAATTTTAGAAGAGACATAGCTAAAAAATTTTCATGCATCTATCCCAGAGATAACAGTTAAAAGATACTTCTGTGAAGAGCAGTAAGTCTGTCTAATTAAAACTGGATTACTGACCTCCTGCTCAGAATCAGATTAAAGAATTACCTTAGTGCACAGTGACAAATTCAGATTTTTCTAAAACTTTTCCTGTCATTATTTACTGATTGTAACCAGTGAGGGCTAGTTTTGGCTTTACCTTTGACTGCCCACAGATTAGAGCTGTGCTGCCTGTTAAAGTGTGACTTTGAGATAAGTATTTCTTTTTCTGTGGCAAAAGTGAAGGAAAAACAGATAGAAACCATGAAGCATCTAACTCTGAAATCTGACTGAAAATTAAGAAGTTGGAGATGAAATCTATCTGATGTCTTTCTATCTTTGTAACTTGGATGTGATAGAAGAGGAGAGGGTTCCTTTCAAGAAAAAACAGTAGGAGGAAGAGAGCAAATAAGTGTGAAGAAGATGACTTGGCCATTTTAATGGCAACAGGAGATGAGAAGAAAAACACTAATTGCTCCATGACTGGTATTTGCAGAAAGAAAATCCTCATTCCTGGGCAATGCAAACATCAGAATCTCAGGTGAAACTATGGTTCTGCATTTTCTTTGTGACAGTACATGGTGAGGTGGCTTTAAACAAAACAACAGTTTTTTATCCTGGTTGAAGTTTTACTGATCAGTGGCGAATACAATTTTGAGCTTATCAAGAAGTCATCAAGATCGCTGTGTCTGGTTATGTTACAACTAAGAAGGGAAGCAGAGGCACTGGAACTAATGTTTCAGACTTTGTGGAAAATAACAGAGCATGTATACCCATGTCTTGAACCTGTTTAAACCATGTTTCAGAAAATGAATAATAAAAAAATTAAATCTATTATATATAATATAAACTTCAATATATTTCTGTGTATCTCCTGGGCTGGGTGTGGAATTGGGAAATCAACTCTGGCAGTCAGTGGTGGTCTGCAGTCAGCTACCTGTGGGGTTTAGGGGCACCCTGTGCTGCTCAAATTGTGAGACCTGGGCTTGTCATGAGACATTATCATAATAAAGAGATATGTCATGTGCTTGGAGAGGTACAAAATAAGGCAGCTCTCAAGCAGGAGGCCGAGGTATTTTTCGTCCTGTATTTAGCCAGTGCCCATGGAGTGCTTGGCTGCCACTTGTGCAGACTTCCTTTGGAAGCATTTTCCATCTGTCATGTTCACATGCAAAAAAAGCCCCTGGAGATTCCACCCCCATCACTGAAATGGAACATCTCATTGTCTCTTACAGCTTTCAGCAAGACTTTTATTAAAGAGACAGAGAGGAGAGGAAAAAATGCAGACAAGGTTCTTTCTAGCGTTTCATATCAAGAGCTGCAGCCAACAAGATCAGAAATGCCTCAGATGGCAAAGAGAAAGGATTCAGTTTCATCTTGACTCCTTATTTCCACTAACAACCTCCTCTTTATCTGCAGCACTGTAAGATCCATCATCTGCTTCATCCAGGCCTACTAAGAATTAAGTCTCTTTATATGCAGAGAACAATGAAATTAACATGAAGCTAGGAATTCTTGACACTGTTTTCTGCTATACTTAGAACTGCATGTGACATACCAGCCACCTTCTTCACAAAAGTAGCAGAAAATACTTTTCAATATGGTTTGTAACTACATTCCTTCTCATAATACATCAGTCACAGCAACAGCAAAATGGAAAAAAAAATCACTGAAAAAATATATGAGAGGATGGGCATCCTAAACCTGATCAGAGATGATGTGGGGGAGATACATCTCTCTTATGTCTTCTTTTTTCAAAACTGGAATTATTTTGCAAATAGACCACTCTCTTATATAATGATTATGATTTTCAGAAGACAATCTTTGGACAGCATTTTATAATTTCTACAAGACATATACTGAATAGATGTTAGGATAACTAGATCATTTGAACAAACAGGATCTTTCTTTAACAGAATTTCCTTGATTTAAATATCTGCTTTGCATATTATGTGAAAGGAAACTGCATATTTAGAAAATTGAATGGCAAGACCTGCTTTAAAGACTGGCTGTTGTGCCTATTGCTGACAGTGAAAGTCTGAAATTTCTGTTGTATTTCAGTTATATTTTAGTGATAGGGACATTTGAAATTACCTTTAAATATATTGGAAATAAGTCTAGCTTTTATTTTTGAGAAGGATTGTTTGGCTTCTCCTACCTACATTCCCCTCCTAACTCTATACAAGCCATGTCTCTCAAGGCACTGGAAACAACAGATTAGCACATTTTTCATGAAGAAGTATTGAACTTCTGCCCATTAACTGTGTTTCTTCAATTCTCCTGCCTGACACCACGCAGTGTGCCAGGCTGTGTCTAGGCTGACAAGGCTTTGTTGTGTCTCATTCTAATAAAAAGCACAATCAGCTGGTGCAGTGAAAAACATACAGGTTTATCAGAGATAAAGAAAACAAATTATTCACAGGGAAATGATCCATAATTGCTTGTGATTGAAGTCTTTAAGAATTACTTGTAGGAGAAGAAAGGAATTGTATAATAAATTTAACTCCCTGGTCTGTTCTCAGAACATGAGTGAATTGGGGCAAAACTTTCCTGTGAGCCAAAACACAGAAATGCTGATCATGCTTTTCAGCAGGCCTCTTAAATGTGCTTTTACTGAATTGAATGCTACCACCAATTCATTTTGTAATGGAAGAAAAAGAAGGCGGCAATCTTGTGAAAGTATCCTGTTATCAGAAAAGACAGATGACAGAAAATGAATTGGGGAAATTCTTTTGAGACCTCTCCCCTCACCAGTCTCCAAAAAATGAATACAAATCTAATGGTGTTGTTTGAAGAATGAAAAAATGCAGGCACAAGAAGGTACTCTCAGCTTACCAGAACCAGGCCTGTTGCAGAGACCATCATTGTGTCCTTCTCCAGATCCCTTTCCAATTTATTTTGGTAGTTGCTGTACTCTGGTATCCAGCATCCATGCTTCACCACAGGGGAGTCTGCAGTTCTGTTTTGGCTGAGGAATTCATAGGTTGCAGGGATAAGAGACAAAAGGACAGCAGAAAATGTCAAAAAGGCAAGATAAATCTTGTGGTACCCTCTGATCTCCATGGTCTGCTGTCTGCCAGCAGTTACCCCATGCAGAGTGCAGATGCACGCACATGAATACACACTGTCAGTCTCCCTCTTCCCTGCAGTTGGCTTTGCCATGCCACCTGTGCTCATACCACAGGAAGATATTCCTTATTCTAGGCTTGCTGGAAGGAGGGGAATGAGGGATGGAAAATGAGGCTGCTGTCTGGATTCAGGGGCAGAGAAGTTCTGTCAGGCAACTTCCCCACAATGACTGTCTCATTGTGCCCAGCCCAGGTCAGGGGAGACTGTTGGTCACAGATTAATATTGGTAATTGCACAGGATATGTCACTTTGCCTGTCTGATGGACAAACTGCCATGGTAATTGCTTATCCACATATTGTTTACACAGTGACTGATAGATTTCTCATGAGCAATCAAGACTCTGGACAGAGAAGGATCAGAGACAAAAATTCATATGTATTTGAACATACCGTTGTAGATGAAAAGGCTGATGCCTAGTTGTTCTGGTTGCCAGAATAGCTTATTATGGTCACAGGGCTGAGGTTATATCATGCTTGTATTCTAATATCCCAGTTTTAATGTCTAATAACAGAAACTTTTCACTGATCCAGAAAGGCCCTCTGTCCAAACATAACTTTATTTGTAAACTTTGAAAAAGAATGGTTCTTGGGTTTTTCTTTTCCCATCCCCAAAAATTATGCAGGTCCGTACTATGATCATGGACTGCTGAAAATAGGATTTGAATCAGACTAAATCCACCTGCTTTCTGTCAGGGCATGCCCAAGGAGAGGCATGAGCAGCTCTTCTGTTAAAACTGGATCCAGTCTGTATATATCAGGACTTCATTTCTGTACAGTAACAGAGTGTAGGACAAAAAATATCTCTGCCAGAGAAAGTGAAAGAAGCGAGCTCAGTGTGAGAAAAAACAAGGAATGTGGGTGAAGAAGCAAAGTGTGGTGTGCTGTACCTGGGAATTCTGAGAGAGATAGTGAAGGAGGACAAAAGGGTGAGTTATGCATACTTTTGATCAAAAAGGCTTTACTATGTTTTAGTTGCTTCTCATTTTCTCACCATCCTTTGGCAGTTGCTCTGCCTTCTGGGAAGGCCCATGGCCATATTTTGTTTCTGCGAATGTTTTCTGTCAGCTTACGGTGAATGTTTCTTGCAGTCATTGACTGAGCTCCTTGCAGTGTATCTCCAAGGGCTGCATAGTGTCACGTAGTCGTTTACTTTCTCTAGGCTGCCAGCATCACCCTCACTGATTCAGGGAACAGGGCTTTTGTTTAACTGTTGTCTCTCTTGCGCAGTGCTGCTTGAAACGTAATTGCAAAATTGTATTTACTCTTTTTTTATTGTTTTCTAACTGAAAAGGGGGCAGATAACGATCCATGATGCTACACAATCTTCAGTAAGAACAGAGACATTTCAGTACTTTTTTGCAAGTACTCCCTGTCTGCCATTTCCTGTTAGTGTCCTTGCTCTTAACCAAATGTTGCACTCCCTGTTTCGCAATGCGAATGTTTTAACTCCCGCACTGCCCAGGGCATTTCTTCTGCTGCTGGCTCAACTTTGCTCATGGTTTTAATGGCTCAGATTAGACCCTTTCTGAATATTTCCTCAGTTGTATGAATGGGTTTTTCACAGTTTATGAGTATTGCATCATTGCTGACATGACACAATCTTTTCCTAAAATGTGTTTTTATTCCCTATCATCAACTTGGTGTGGCCATACAAACCATGTACATTCTGTGCTTATTATCTGACTAATCTCAACATCTCTATCAATTGACTCTAGTCCAGAGATTATACAAACCCTAGCACTGACACTTTCAGCCTCATATTTGGAATCAGGACCATGAGAACATCTTTGCTTGGGCTTCTAACCACCATCAGCAGATAACTTTTCAATTTCTCTGGCAACTTAGTTATGCATTGTAATTGATTTGGAGCCTGTGAAGAAGAGACATCATTGTGAAATGCGATATTACAGATTATATATTTGTCTAATTTTAAATCCTACATTGCATTATTGTCTTTAATAAAGGAAAAAGAAAGTCCTTTTTAACTTAGGAAGTCACTCCCAAAGTCTTAATAAGTTATTTGATTTTTTTTTGGTTCGCCATACTGTGGAATATGAGGATATGAAATTACATCCCCCCTTCCTTCTCCCCATTCCCCACCAAAATAGACCAAACATTGGAAGCTGGGACCTATGGATACTCCAAGCATTTGCAAACGAACACATGAAAAGAAATAAGGAGCACCACCTAAGAGTATTTTTAGATTGCTCTTTATCAGGGTGTTCCTATTAAAGGGAAGTGAGACTCTGAACCAACCTAACCAGCATGGGTATGTGGAAGCAGGTGCCTCTTGACGTATCTGACCTCCTTCTACACAGGGTGACCCGTTTAGTGGGTGAGGGGAAGACTGTGGATCTTGTCTACCTAGATTTTAGAAATTTTGACACTGTCTCACACATAATTGTCAAGCAGAAATTAGATGCTCATGACATGAATAGGTGTGGTCTTCCCTGGGTGAAAAAGTGTCTGGGTGCATCAGCCCTGAGAGTGGTGGTAAATGGAGCTAAATACAGGTGGTGACCGGTCACTAAGGGTGTTCCCAAAGGCTCCCAAAGTATTGGAGCAGTCCTGTATAATACCTTTTATTGATAATATGGATGCAGGGATCAAGGGCATGCTCAGTAAGTTTGCAGATGACACCAAGCTGGGAGAGAGTGAGGATCTGATGGAGAGTAGGAGGGCTCTGCAGAGAGACCTGGACAGGCTGATACCATACAATTGGATGAGGTTCAAGAAGGCAAAGTGCTGAGTCCTGCACTTGGGTCACAACAACCCCATGCAGCCCTATAGGCTGAGGACAGGGTGGCTGGGAAGCTGCCCAGAGGAAAAAGAGGCTGGGTGTGCTGGTGGACAGCCAGCTGAACATGAGCTAGCAGTGTGCCCAGGTGGCCAAGAAGACCGATGGCATCCTGGCTTGTATGAAGAACAGAGTGGCCAGCAGGATTAGGGAAGGGGCTGTAACCCACTTGGCACTGGTGAGGCTGCACCTTGAGTGCTGTGTTTAGTTCTGGGCCCGTCATTAAAGAAAAACATTGAAGTGCTGAAATGTGCCCAGAGAAAGGCAACAGAACTAGTGAAGGGTCTGGAATATAAGTCTGATGTGGAGTGGCTGAGGGAGCTGGGGGTTAGCTTGATGCAAAGGAGGCTCAGGGGAGACCTTACCACTCTCTACAATGACCTGATAGAGGCTGTAGCCAGGTGGGGTTGGTCTCTTCTTCCATGTAACAAGTGACAAGATGAGAGGAAATGGCTTCAAATTGTTCAGGAGAAGTTTAGATTGGTAGTAGGGAAAATTTCTTCACCAAAAGGGTTGTAAAGCACTGGAACAGGCTGTCCAGGGAAGTGGTTGAGTCACTGTCCCTGGAGGCATTTGAAAGACATGTAGATGTGGTGCTATGGTTTATGGTTTAGTGATGGACTTGGCAGTGTTTGGGTAATATTTAGACTCCTTGATGATCTTGGAGGTATTTTCAAACCTAAATGATTCTATGATTGTCTATGCTATTCTCTCCTGGAAATGTTAGCTCTAATAAGTAACATTTAAAATAATACCTTCCGGAGTCTGAATGCCTTTAATATTAGTAGCATAACAGACGTGTACATTTTGTTGCAAAACATTAGTAAGAAGCAGAATTGCTGTGAATGGTGAATATTTTCTATGTATAGATCTCACTGCATATTCATCATTATGACATTCAATAAGACTTTATTGATAGGGCCAAAGTATGGCTCAAACCCTCCTGTGCTGAATCTAGAAACAAGAAGTTTGGGAGAGTTAACTTCCTCAGGAAAACAAGAATGAATTTGTAAGTAGTTTAACATATGAGATTCAAAACCTGCAAATAGCTAAAATTCCCTTTTATGTATATTTAAAAGGAGAAATAAATAGAAATTTGGTGTCCTTTCAAAGATATCAGGTATTATTGTACAGTACATGTGACATAGAAGATACCAAAAAAGACTTATTAATGAAGTGACTGACAGCTTCATGCTACTCTTACACAGTTCATGATCAAACACAACAAAATGGCCCTTACAAACATCATACCATTTGCAGACCCACTGGCAAGGAAGAGAGAAGTTTTAGATGTGATGAAGACACCTTTCACATCAATTGAAGTGATATGAAGAGCTCCAGAGAGACCCCTCCTCAACATATGAAGACATGGAGGTCTAGAGAGTCACAATGCAATCCACTTCAGGACCTGGAATAAATTTAATGTATATCAAACAGTACTGTAGGGCAAACTGTGCAAATAATTCATTGTCTCTCAATAATCTCCAATCATCATAAATCACATGGAAAATACAACTTGCACTGAAGTTTTGGTCTGTGCACACTCATTCTCTGGAGTGATTAATGGGATGAATTCAACTGATCCCATCAGTGCTCTGAAAAACCAAAGACATTGGCTGGGAAAGATCAATGTTTTTGACAATAATTTTGCAATTTACCTTCAATGTTTTTGGAGGTAAATTTGGATGAAGCCAAGTATGTGATAAAAGAACTGGAGACCTGCTTGCAGAGCCTGTTGCCTGCACTTACATGCTACAAACAAAGGTATACGTACACAACAATGCCCGGCTATGCCCATTAGCTTGAAGCTATTCCTGTGGAATACAAAAATGGGGTTGTTTTGCACGAAAAACAAGGTGTGTGGGTTAGAGATATAGAAAAGCCAACAAGAAAAATCTCTATAGAGATAGAAAATCAGCTGTGGTGTGTGGCTTGTCATAGCCCCAGGATCAGGCACCATTACCAGCTATGAGAGTAGCTGTGCCAACAGAGATGTGACTCATACAGTTCAGTGCAGCTCAGGAATGACTATCAGTGACCTGAATAACAATTGGTCTTAGGAGAGGGTCAGAATTGTTTGCCAATAAGCTTAAGGGCAGAAGTAGTGGAGAATCTTTATTGTTACACCTCCTTGTGTTTCAAGAGAGACTTTCAGTTCAGCGTGGCTACGCCATGGAATACCAACTTTTCCTTGTTTTACCTCTGCAGAAGTTAAAATGTGACAAAGGAGAATACAACCACATAAGGGAAAATGTCTCTGCCTCAGCATTCACTGAAAATATCTTCAAAAGGCTGCTCTCAGAAACAGCAACAGGAGACCAGCTGGTGCTGACTGCATGTGACAACCTCCCCAAGTTGAGATAGAGCAGTCACATAACACAAAACTCCCTGACAGTTAATCATACATTACCTAGTTCTTGTTGGCCTTCAGCCATGCTTCTTTTTTTCTTCACTGGGTTATTTTAGGACTACAGGAACCTGTTTCCCTCTAATTCGATCTCTGTAGCCAGGTGCTCTGGAAGTCCTTGAACATCAAAAGATGGAAGAGTGGAGGAAACACAGTTGGGGAGCCTCTGACAGACAGACTACATATTGATGCTGAAAAGACAATAATCATGTGAACATCCAGGACACACAATAGCAGCCAGAGAATGGCAGAGGGAAAAAAAAATCCTATAATACTCATTTTATTCTATGTATTCTATCTAGAGTAGTTGTTATGAATCTAAAGCTTAGAATCAGAAAAACAGAGCCCATTGCACATTGGGAACCAGCATGCAGATTAACTAGCAATGAGAAACATCGGTGAAAAGAAAACAGTTGTTGGAGGGACATGAAAGAGATTTACAAATATTCAGGTAAGTTCTACACGTCTTAATAAGTTTTGTTGCATTCCTTGTAATGGAGCAATTTGCAGCAAAGAAGGAATCTCTGCTTTAGCACCAGAGCCTCAAATCAGTGCAGTATCTGTGCCCAGTGGGCAGGTGCAACCGTAAACAAGAGACCTGTGACCACTGATAACACAGCTGTGCATTTGAGCAGTGACTTTGAGGCTGAAGTTAGGAGACGAGCATGCACAATACTTGAGAACATCACATAAACACATGAACATGTGGATTCCTAGGGGTTAAAGGAATGATAAAGGCTTATTAAAGCTGTCTGGATTGGTAGGACTTGTAATGTTCAG
>NW_005054331.1:2157192-2184337 GCF_000277835.1 Geospiza fortis
TGTGTGGTTTTATGCTCACTTACTGTTATCTGAGTTAAACTCTGACTGCTCTGGTGCTAGCGCTTGTGTTGTCACTTTAAATCAAATTCTGCCTTGAAATTCAAGACTTTATGAGTCTTAAAGTATCTTTACTGGTGTTTGCCTTTCCTCTATGGTATAGTGCCATAGTTCATGTGGCTACAAGACTGGATGGAGTAACAGTGCACTTGTTATGTAATACATAACAAGTGGTTATGTATTTCTTCACTTTAACTTACTTTGGTGACTGCTTGATGCTTTTTTTGGAAAATAAAATAAATAAGGCAGTGTTTTCAAATGTTGTCTCCAACTTTTTACATGAGGATTCAGCTTTTAGAACTCCTATCAGCATGTTTGATATTAAGATAGACTTTACATTCTTTACAAACAAGAGCTCCATTGATTCAGATTAAACAGTGGTGAGTGGTGTGTCCTGCATATAATTGTGATCTTTGCAGAAATATGAATGAAATGGCATTTGAAAATGGTCACAGAACCACAGCCATGCACTTTTGAATATTTCCTTAATTAATTGTGAATTAAAAAAAAATCTGTTGCTGTGTTTCTCAGAGTGGAATTGTCCTCCAAGACATCTCAGGAGGATCTTCTCTGTGTGCTGTCTAAGCTCACAGAGTAAACAGAAGTTGTTCCTGTCTCCTAGGATTGTTTCTGCCCTTTTTTTTTTCTCTCACCAGGACACTGCTGCTTTTTGTTCCTTCTGTTGTGTCTTTCAATGATACATACAAAGCACAATTCTTGGTAATCAGGACTCTGCAGCATCTGGCTACAGCAGAGGCTTAAAACTTGTCAGAAAAAGCCCATTTTTTGTGAAAGTGACATTACCTATCAGGAAAACACAAACTCTGGGGAATCAGCAGCCTTCCTGCAATTGTGGCACCTTGTGCACAGAAACACAGAACCAGGCAAAGCTTTTCTGATGGCACCAGAGCCAGCAACAGCTTGCAGGTCTGTGAAACAAGCTCTGGAGACGGATGCCAGCAACAATTAATTGCCTTCTGGAAATAATAAGGGGCAGCAAAAGGGGAGTAGGATCCTAGAAAACCACTTCAAGTCTTAAAAATGATTTGCTTCAGTTTGAGAATCTGGTTAGTCTATTTTCTTGAATTATTTCTTCTGCTATCACTTTGAGAAATGCAAGGAGAATGACTCAATCCTCCAGCATCTTACATGCGTCTTAGTCATTGTCAATCACAAAAAAGTTACAGTCTGCTTCTCATGTTGAATTGAAATACTTCCTGAGAGAATAGGCATACTTGATGCAATGCTGAGTCACTCTCAGCTGCTCACCATTATTAGGTATTCAGCACTGCTAAATTGATACAATTAATTTTCCTGAAGTCCTATAAAAGTCTCTTTATCCTCCTGACATCCCAATATTATTTCTATTCTTTTTTATTGTGGTAGTCAGTTTGCTGCTAAGACATTATTTCTTTTCTTTTTTATTATGGCAGTCAGTTTGTTGCGAAAACAAAGACAAGCCAGCTTTTGCTCTTGCTTTTGTATTTGAATCCCAGAGAGCAATTTTTTTATTCTCATTTTTTTCACTTTGTGAATCACTGCATCTTTCAGAATATGAGTCTGTAGAACATGATGCTCTTAGTTATAAAGTGAAAGGATAAAACCTCTTAGCCATCTCCTGAAAAGTCATAGAAAAAGAGCCACTGGAGAGGCTGCCCTACGTACCAGATAGTGTTCTTTAAACAAAACAAAACAGCCTGGATATTTTCTGTGAATTATTGAGGCAGATATTACCATTGAAGATAGGACACACAAGTATAGTCCAGAATGCTTTCTATTTAACACTTTATTATTTGGTTCACTTTTCCAACATGATGTGCTCGAACGTTATTACACTTACTCCCCTGATTTACACAAAACTACCTTTTGTTTTCTTTTTTAATGCCTGTTTCTTATGATTTTGGGGCATGGGTGATTTAAAGCTATAAAATAACAGTTTGAAAAAAGCCATATTTAAAAATAGTTTGAAACCTATCCTTCTGGAAAAAAGCATGGTCAGGTAGGTGGTGTCTACAGTGAGAAGAACTGGATGAGGCATGCACCTTGATCCTAGAGTTCAAGATACTGTAATTCTGCCTGGCAAAAGCAGAAAGCAAGTTTAAGAAAGGAATACTTGAGATGACTTGTTGGATCTGTCTTAGCTTATCTCACCTGCTGGTCTGATGTACCAGAAGAGACTGATTTCTTGGAAAGCATGTACCAAAAGGTGGCTGGCCTCATTTATTAAATCAGCAGGCAATGTGCTCCATATGCACACACACTCTAGGGATTCCAGATGTTGAAGTACCGCAGAGAGGGTTTCTTGGGGGAACAGGTTTTATGTTTTGTGCTCCATGAACAAACTTTCCAGACCTCTCTCCAGTATTTCAAGCTGAAGTCAAACAACTCCCCTTCTTCTCCATCTGAAAAACCATGCAAAACATTAACATTAACCATTCCTGTTAAACCATGCAAAACTATTTTTAAGTCCTTAACAAGGTGGACAACTTGCACTCTCTCCTACTGCGTTTCACATGAATGAAAAAAATATTCCTACACTTTGGGAACTGCTAATGGCAAAAAGAGGCTTTCAGAATTTAAGCTACCTAAGACACAACAGCAATAAACTTTCAAAAAAAAAAAAAAAGAAAGAAATATTACCTCTGCTACTGCAAAATTATCTCTTCTCCAGGAATAGCACTTTCCTCTCTTAGCCCATTCATTTTCCTCAGTATGCTTCCTTGACCTCCACTGCTGGGACTTGAATACTGCAAATTTCAAGGTCTAGGCTAAAATAAAGATGGAGCTAACAACATGACTAATGAAATAGAGATTGGATTTTTCTTATGAACAATGCAGAAATTTTTTTAAGAGTCTTCATTTGTTTAGAAGCTTGAATCTATGCAGGCAGCGAGCATCAGTGATTCCAAGAAAAGGGATAGTGTGTATTGCAAAAAGGATCCTAGCAAGGATAGTGGATTTATTTTATGTAGATTGTCACGATCTGTTCTGACCAATAAAGAAATAAATGGCGTGACAGCACCAGTCTTTTCAAGTAGAGCTTCTCCTCAACACCTTTTGTAGCCTGTTTGCTTTAACGGGAGGGATTTTTACAACTGAAACCCTCTTACAGCACTATGATTTCTCTATATGAGGCAGTACATGTCCTCATAAAAATTATATAAGACCCCCAAAAGTACCATTGTCACTCCAGGTTTCATGTAAATTGAATTCTTGGTGCAAATGTGCACACCTTCATTCTATGGTAAAAGGCCATTAATATGTGTTGAGTTTTTAAAAATTAATTAAAATAATTGAAGTTCACATTTTCTAGAGCCTTATTTTACTATTTTAAATAACATTTGGAAGTTCAACTATACCAGTGTTGGATCCCAGACATCACTTTTGTGTCATTGTGTAGAAGGCACATTTCCCTGCTTCTTGGCTGGAAGTTTTGCATTATTAGAGACATCCTGAGAAAAGCTCAATGAATTTTCCTCCTTTTGGTAGTTCTGCTTTGGGGAATGACACTGTTGGTGCTTTGCTGTCAAAACTTTACATTAAGAAGATAAAAAAAAACAAACTTCTACAACAAATTCATGGACTGCTGAAGGTCTTTGTTCCATATCTGTGCTGACACCTTGAGGGTAACCAAAGCCGTGTGCCCTAAATTTAGAAACCTAGAGAACTAGCTTATCTTCAGGTACTGATCATTTATCAAAAGAAAGAGAAACAAAATCATTGTAATAAGTGGGGAAATTTGATGAAGGCTCACATTGCCTTGTGTGCTCAGGTGCTGACTTTCAGCCATACCAAGGGCAGGCTTGGAAAGCTAGCTGTGCTCTTCTGAAAACAGACAATGGAGGGAGAAGGGCCACTGATTATATTCCTCAACTAGTGCAGAAAGTCTGCATTCAGTTTCTTGCTCTGCCATGACCCCAAAAGCTTCAGAAAGATCTTTTTTTCTTGAAAATTCAGAGGCATCCAATGTATTTGCCTCTGCAACTGCAAGTACCTTCTCTTGATCTTTCCTGTTCTAACAAAATTCACCGAAACAATATTCTAATATGCACTTTAGAAATTCCTTTTTTTAAATGTAAGCACTGTAGATAGGTAAAATGAAATTGCTTTGTGGATTGAGTCTTTCTAAGGCCTAGACAAGAACTTAGAGTCCTATATGCCTTTATAATTTTGTGAAGTCCATGTGAAGGATGGGCAGAATTGCAGTCTCTCCACTTAATGTTGGATAGGAATTGTTCTCCAGCTAATGCCTCAAAAGGGGCAGAGAAGAAATGTCAGCATCAGGATGAAAGCTTAGCACCAGACTTTCTTGGCTGCCTGCAGGAAGGGAATTGTGCTACAACTGTTCTATATAGGGCTTGTGCTTCTCCTCTCTTAATTTGAAATTGTTGGTTCTCCTGGGCTGGTAAGGAGCCTGTTTCCTGCATTGAAGGTCCAGGCAATTTAGATGCAATTTGGGCCTCCAGTTTCCATTGAAAGGGAGACTCATGTATGAATATCTAGATAGAATGAGCTTCTTTTTGCATGTATATGAATCCCACTTATATGCAATGCATATTGCGCATACATACGAATATGTATTTATACCTCTGTGGGTTGAAACTGCAGAAGATCGTGATTTTCTCTTTGCTATATCTGGACATGTTGATTTGCAATGAGCTACTTCTGAAATCTCATTCTGATCGTCATTTACAGGTATCCAATGTTTGCCTTGCTTATGAGACAAAATTTCACATGTATTTTAGACCCTCAGGTCTAAAAGTCATCCTCAGGTGCCAAAGTCTCCTAATGGCTCAGGAGAGTGCCCTGCAAAACAAGGGCTAGCTGGTCCAGCTGGGGCATGCAAGGCAGTGTAGGAATTTTATTCAATGAAATTTTATTCAGTGATGATCTGTTAAGTGACCATGAAGATTGTCCTCTTCTTCTCCATAGTACCACTCTGAGGGCTGTACCTTCCCAAGATGAACATTGCTGCTCTGTGTTGAGGTTGGACAAGCTTATGTTGGAATGAACTACTTGGAGACTGTAACAAGAGAAACAAGACTGGAGACCCATGCCACCCTCTCCATCTGTTTGAAAATGCAACTATACTCTTGGTTTATAATGCTCTTACAGCCCTGGTCTTTCTTCAGGTCATGTATACACCAGCCCTGGACTGCAGTGCATTTTTTTGAGTTTATTTCTACAAAAAAGAATATAATGACCAGAATGAAGGCAATACACCAAAACTGGCTGAGTATTAAATATTGTTCTCCTTTATCACATTCTGAAATTTTCACATTCTGAAACAAAGCCTTTATGACACTTTTGCATACCATCAGCTGGAATCATGATGAGAACAACACTTTATGTCATTTGCTGTTTTGTCACACCTGCAAGCTGTTGCAGAAGTTACACTCATTTTTGGTCCTTAGGGAGCTTTAACGCATCTGCATTAGAGAAGAAGACACTGTGTTACAATTTCAGTTTCTTTGCCCACTGACAGGTTTTCAGGAACTAAACGGAAAGTAACAAGACCATCTAGTGTTGGGGCTGTTTCTTCTGCTTTAGGTGTATCACAAATATCACAGTGCCCTTGCAGACTCAATGAAACTCCATCTAGTGTGCCATTCCTCAGCAATCAACATTGACTCCTAACATATCTGCTTGGATTTGGCATTAATCCCTCTCCGCTTCATCTGTATTTATCAATGTTTCAGAAATTTGTGTCACCTAGTCTCACACTCTAGCATGTCTGCACAATTGACTTGATAATCTGAAACTTTTAGGAAAAATCAGCAATGAAATAAAATAACATAGATATATTTAGATCTGACAAATGCACTGTGACTAATTGTGCCTGTCAGCATAGTTATGTCATTTTATATCCTAGATTTCCTAGCACCCATTTAGAAGAAATCCTACATTGTATTGAAGGAAAATTTCCTAAGAATAATAGTAAAAAATATTAAATTGCAGCAGCATTTAAATCTATGTTTGCAACATTGCAATAGGGATAGGTATACTAAAGCAGAGCTAATGCAAGTCTATGAACTTTTTCCTCTCTGGCACATGAAGATTTCCCCAACTCCTCCCCTAACTAAATACTTTTTAAATGTCCCTAAAGTGCAGCTTCTGTTTTATGCTAGGACATGGTAATCCATCCACATGCTGTGCTGGCAAAGCAAATATGCTTTTACCTGTAGAGCACATACCTGGTTATTCACTTCTTCCCTCTTCTCCTTTAAGTTCATGCAAGGAAATTTCCTGGGGAATTTAAGAGTCATCTGCTACCCCATTCACTGAAGGTAAAATGATACCTGTGAATATTTCTCCAGTGAAAGTCTAAAGTCATAAACTACTGTGTTCTTTCTGCAGATGAACTTGAATGTCACAGAGAGCAACAGGAATTATTCCAGAATATGAACAGATTCGCTTAACCAGGTCTGTGGTTTTCCTCTCCTTTTTATTTCTCATTCTCTTCCAAAGATCAGCTGAAGTTCATATGATTTCAAGATTAATGTTTCAGACCCCTGCAAAATATGGAAGACTGAACATTTGGCAGTAGAGTCCTTAAAAAAGATAAAGATATTTCTTAGATAGGCTTTTAAGGCTAAAATAATTTTTCTATATACATAATAATGCTAAAACACCTTAATAAAATAAAGGATTTAGGGGATTTACACAAGTAAGAGATTCAGTTGAGATGGATAGGCAGTTTCAAGATATCTAATTTTTCCCTTATTTCCACATTTGTATGGATAGTCTGCCTGTTTGTGTTATCACAATAAACCTAACTTCTGTGCTGATTTGTGATAACAAGGTGAGGAATAAGAATTGAAAAAAAAAAAGAAAAAGTAATTAGAATTCTGAGCCTGTCTTTTTTTTATTATTGGGTTTGATTTCTTTTCTATAAAGCTTTCCTTAATTTTTTTGCTTTTATGAAAGCTTCATCCACCACAAATCTTGCTTTTTAAAAGGTCTCCTTAAAAGTTTCTTAAGCTTGTCATTCACATGGAGACAACAGATCGGGAAGGGCAGATGTCTCAGTGAAGCACAGTCCCTCCCTCCTTCTGTGGCATCCTGATGTACTGCCCCAGCTTGGAAAACCTGCCCTCTGTGACTGATTCCTTCCTTTCCATGAATCAAACATGTAGTCATCTGAAATCATGGGTCATCCCTGGAGCTGTGGGAAAAATTAATTTCCAAGTAATTTTCTCTACGCCATCTACAATGAGCTGTAACATTTTACAAAAATGGGAAGTAATTAGGGCTCCAAATTAATGGATTTCCTACCTCAAGGTGGACTTCTGCTTCTAGCTTTTGATAGAACAGCTTTATTATCAAGCTTCTGACTGCTCAATGCAGTTAGAGTCCCAGATTGGATGCTGGCAGAGACCTGTGAATTTTATTAATGATTGAATAACTAATGAGAAAATGTTGTAGAATTTGCAGATTTTTAAATAATTCACACTTACCTTAGAAGACTTCTGCCCTCTTTTTCTGATTGCAGCCAGAATATACTTCAGCTGAGACATTTTCCTACTGATTTGATTTATATACAATATTTTTTTTCTCCCGCTTTGGAAATCAAATACTCAGATGACACAATAGACTCCCTTCAAACTATGTGAAGCACAGCATAATCTGTTTCATTTCAAGCCAAGATGGTCCAATTGATGTAAATCATAGAGTCACTAAATTTATTGCTATTTATAAAATTAGTCACCTGCAGCATCATCCTGGATGAATCCTTGTGGATGAAACAATGTTGGAACAGCGCTATCAGTACACGAAATATGGAGAACGTGATGTCTCCCTTAGGTGCGTGGAAGTGGCACATCTCTTACTTGAGCGTGGGGAGTCCTTTTCCATTCATTATGAACCAAATATCAAAAGACCATAAAATCCTTTTTAAAAAGAAGATATTTTGTTTCCCTAACAAAGTTCTATTCTTTCTGTTCTTTTCAGATATTGAAAATGACAAAATTGCAGTTAGAAATTTGAAAGATTAATAGCAAAATTTTTCAGACCCAAAGGACTTGACAAAAAGCAATTATATATTTTCTTTTGCGCTCCAAAATCTGTCTAGCATAATCAGGTTATACAAACCTAGAAAAATAGATCCACAGAAAATGGTGGGATTAATCTAGCATATGATTTCTCTTTACCCAGAGCAATCATGACTTCTATCTCTAAGTTGTTTTGCAAGCAAAAAAAAAAAAAAAAAAACCAACAACTACCTCCTACCTAATTTTCTGTAGATAATAAGAAAGAGAGAAAGATTTTGCATTTTTCAATTTCCTATGATGACAATTGCATTAGCAATTTTGTTTTTCTCCAGAGGCTACACACAGTGCTGTCACGATGTGATCTCCTGTAGCATTAGTAGTAACAACTTAATGCAGAGCTCCAGTAATTCTCACTCAGTGATGTAAAATTTACATTCACATCAGTGAAAACAGAATTTGTCCTACTGAAGTTCTTTTCTCTCAGTAGCTGTTTGACCTTATAAGGCAGAAGATACTTTGTGCCACTAACAGATGCTGTTTTACTGGGTATGAATCAGTTAAATAGTGCTGTGCTAAAGCTGTTAGCTTTAAGGTCTGTCAGCTGATTCAGTTCAAAGCAATTGAACTAAAAAGCTTAAATGTCAAGTATATATATATGTACACACATATACACATATATATATATTTACATCTGCAATTTAGAAAGAGAATTGTTTAGGAACAGCTTACTGTACCTTGCACAACACAGACCTGAAAAGTGAACTGATGATGCAGATGTCACCAAAACAGTTTCAATGGACTCATTTTAACACACGGGTGACTCTCAGTGACAGAATGTAAAAGTCTGGCAAAAAAAGCATTGATTTCTGGAAAAAAAAGCTTGATTTTAGTTTTACTTAATGTTGCAATTCTGTGTGAAAAGGCAACATTATATGTCAAGAAAAAAGGTGGTTCTGCTGAAGAAAGTTGCTTTATCATTAATTTTGGTTGATTGACTAATCTTCTAAAAAGTCATGGAACCAATAATGGAATGAAAACAGTCAGTGAGTTCATGGAAGTCTGAAATATCATGAGGAGCTGACACCACTTTGACTGGGACCCTAATTTATACACCTCTCATTGCTGATCTAGGCCAAGATCCTTTTCCTGTCTGGCTCATGACACTAGTTAGAATTGACTAATCAGTGCAGTTTTGGTTCATACTTGAGCCACAAAAGATAAAGGGATTAAAAATTCAGGCCAGAACAAGCAAAGCAATATTCTTAGTGGGAAAAAAAAAAAAAAGAACAAAGATCAAACAAGTATAACTAATTTTTATTTTGCATTGGCCTGAAATATTTCAGGGAACCCCAAATTAAATTTGTGCATTGTTTTCAGCTTATTTATACCTGAAGGAAAGAAAATTCTAAAAGAATTAGTTGCATTAAAATTCAGACCAATTAAACAAAGTTCATTTTGAATCAGCATGCATCCAACTGTTTATCAAATCTGAAAATCACTCCAAAGAAATTTTTTGTATGTGTATATTGTGGATTTTTTTTTTTTTTACTAATTTTTATTAATATTCCTAAAATAACAGGTACAGAACTCTCCTACCAGAGAGAAAGCTTTTTTTGGCTCCCATTTTCTATATATTAACTCATCTCCAGAAATATTAAGAATTTGTTCCATTCCTTTGTGTCTTTCTCTTTTAAATCTTCAGGGTTGCAGCTAATTGTAGACCCCACCTAATTTGAGCAGGAGACTGGTCTAGAGACATACTGGGATCCCTTCTGATCTGAACAAATTCTGTCTGTATGACCAATATTGGTAAACACCTTTTTAAAGTTCTTTTTTGTGGAGTACACCATCGACTTAATTAGAGAAGAAATAAGACAAATATTTCACCCATCCCAATAAACAGTCTTCATAATGCAATTTCTTCATTATATACCGAACTAACATATAATAGAGCAACAGAAATGCACTTATTAGTGTGCCTTGAACTCT
Source organism: Geospiza fortis (assembly GCF_000277835.1). Classification (NCBI taxonomy): domain Eukaryota; kingdom Metazoa; phylum Chordata; class Aves; order Passeriformes; family Thraupidae; genus Geospiza; species Geospiza fortis. Next base: position 2,167,230 of record NW_005054331.1, read on the forward strand.
GACATGTCAGGCTACCATGAAGAGCAAGAAAATTGCTTATTTTACTGGCCTGTTTACTGAATCCTAGGCTGGTCCATCAGGGACGTCAGTGTAACTTGAAGATTCACACACTTGAGATAACAGCAGCAATTCCACTAAGAAGCCCCAATATTCGGAGTGGGACCCATCGCCTGCTTTCCTCAACGTCTCCCTAAAGCAGCTGGCAAAATCTATCTGCACTCTGCATGTTAGTGCCAATGAGAGAAAGTGGAAAAGAGATCTCATCTTATTTGTACCACTTTTAGGAAGGAGTTGTCGGCTTGTTTTCACTGCCCAGAAGGAGAGCCTACATAGTTACTGTAGTCCAGGCAACTAACTCTTCTATTGCCAAACTTAGACTGTGTGGATCTCATCTTCTGTTCCTATTGTAAAGATAAAGCTGAAAATCTGGAGTTTAAAGTTTTCATTGTGCATCCCCAAAATCTTGGACTCTTTACACCTATAAAACATTTCTGTACAATATCCCTGATGAAGACATTGAGATACATTGACACACTTACCCTAGTCCAAGGCCAGAATCAAAATTTCTACTCTATAATGGCCATAAATGAGTGATCTCAAAAGCTTTCAAAATATCATTACAGATTTTATTCCTATTAGCATTTTCAAGGTGTAAAGGAAATGAAATAATGATATTGTACATCCTCCTTAACCAAAGAAAATCAAATGCTTTTACATTACCACAATTTAAATACTAGTGTGATAGACACCTAGTTTTGGTGTTAAGTGCATATTTCTCTGCCTGTGAAGACATTAACGTCCGTCTATTGTGACTTTTGTTAAGTAGAAGAAGATTAGTGCCTATTCATCTGAAGAGTAAAAATAAAAGGAAAAGATGACTGAATTAGATCAATCAGTTTAACTTCAATTCACAGAATAAGTTTGGAGCAGTTTTCAGAACCTAGAAAACAACAGGGAGAGAACCAGAAGCCAACATAGATTTGCCAAGAATAAATTCACTCTTTCAATGACAGGGTAATAGGTTCTGTGGGCAGATGAGGAGCAGAGGACCACATGTACCTTTACTTGAGCAAAGCTTTCAACTCAGTCTCTGTCAATATTCTCATGTCTGAAGTAAGAAAAACATAGCCTTTATTCTGTGGGCACAAAACCACACCACAGAGAAATGAATAAAAATCTAATTATGCTCAGGGCTCTGTGGGGAGGTCTGCCTTAGATCTGCTTCTGTCCAAGGTTTTCATTAGCAAAACAGATGGTGAAATAGTCAAAATGCTCATTGGTTTTGTGTCTGACACCTTGCTAGGAAGGACCCCAAATGTATTGGAGGATAGCAGTAAAAATAAAAGTCTGCAGACATGGACTGGAAACATGGTATGTAACTCAAGGTGGAACAGGAATGGGGGCAAGGTTAAGAGAAATGGAAAGATAGTAAAGAAAATATCTGTTATACAAATTCATTATGATGGTAAATATCAGAAAGTAAGGTCTTCAAAAGTTCTTAAGGCTTTAGTGGATTACAAATTGGGTCTGAATCAACAATGTCAGATTCTTTTGGAAAGACAAATATTTGGCTCATAGTGTAAAAACCAGAAATATATCCCACAAGATGCATGCAAGATCAGAAGTTGGTTTCTATCAGTTGCAGAAGCCACAAAGAAGTAAAATTGGAAGAGTGGGTAATATCAAGCCCAAGAAAGACAGAGAAGGACATTTAGGCAAGAAATTTTAACAATATTAAGCCATTCCTGTTGGTACAAAAGGAAACAATACTTTTGTCTGTATCCACAAAGAATGGGAAAAGAAGAAAGAGTTAAATTGACACACAAAAGATGAAAGTTATTAGAAATGTTTTCTAATTATAAAGTTAACTGAGCACACTGGGAACACTTGCTAGATTGGGAAGACTGGATCTGCTGCCACTGGAAGTCTTTAATGAAAAGTTATAACTTTTTCTGAAATAACATTGCTATTGTGAATCTCTAGAGCATTGTGATGAATCAAATTGGTTTGTGTTTTTGGTTCTGCTGGAAGGACACAGCATAGCAGATAAAACAAGGACTATTTTGTCATTTGTGCATTACTGTAAATCTGAATTTTACTTATCTAATGAATCAGTATTGGGCATTAGTACATCACTTCAGCAAGACTGGACACTTACCTGTTATTACAATTGCACTCAGAAACACTCCTTTGGTATAAATGAGATAGACCTGGTAGCAGCCACTGCTGATCACTGCTAAATCTTGGTTCTTCTAAGTGTTTTTCCATAAGCACAGCCATTAGCACTGTGTATGAACTATTGTTTTTTATATTTATTCTAATAATTTGTGTAGTATCCAAATATGGTGGCCAAAGAACAGGAATACACTTGGAGTAAAACAGGAGTAAAAAAAGTATGTATGAAGACCAGTTTTTATAGTTATATGTAACTGTAAAGCTGTTGGCTAAGAATTGGCAGAGGTTTTACCTCCATTAGGTTGGAAAGAGCACAAGTGACTCTGATGGCTTTAGAGACATTTAGAGGCATAATAATCCCACTCTGCTCTCTGTCTGCAGTGTAGTTCTCCCTAAACAACCTAGTCCTGTGGGGGTCAAAGACTAACAAAATCATGAGCTTCTGTCTTGTACTTGGTCATCTTTCGAACCAAATTAATACTAAGGTTGCAGTGGAACCTTTTTCCACATCTTTCACTTGGGTGAGGAGGCAGGTTCTCAAGAGAGCATCCGCACAGGGCGTGCTACCTAATTGAGTCTTCCCCAAAACAGAGATGTCCAGAAAATTTTTCCTCATTTAGGTCCCGTGTGTCTAACACATGCTGCAGTATTTCCCTCAGCGAGCCTTTATCTAAACTCTTCCTCAGTCAGGCCTTTTGCATTTTTACTGCCTCAAAACTCACAGGAGAAGGTGTGCAAGTCAAGTATATATCAACATGCATTAAGGACTTCCCAGGACTATTATCAGACAGCAAACTTCCCAGCACTACAGTAAACTTAATTACCCTCAAACTGTCTATACCACCTTGTCAAAATACACTTAACACCTCACTTCTGTTCCTAAATGAATTAATCTCAGTTCTCTCTCTTTTCCTCTATTTCCCATAATAACACTCTTTGTTTCTTTCTGTATTTCCTACCTGGCATTGGTTTAGCCTGGAGGGTCTCCAGGGGGTTGATATCTGCTCTGGCTAGCCCAAATACATGTGCTTGTGGAATGGTCTAGCAGGTGCTTCCTCTGCTTGGGTAAATACCTGGTACATTTTTGTGGTTGCACGCCTCCAGACGGGTAATAATTAGCATTGACTCCATGATTCCAGGAGGCTGATCAATCACTATGCTATACTATGCTATACATTATATTATGTACTATGCTATGCTATATATTCTTATTCTATTAAGAAACTAATCACCCTCACAAACAGTCCAATACAGACAGATCCAATCGGTCAATCAATCCAAACACCATCACCACTGTCCAATTAAGAGATCACCCTTTGGTAAACAAATCTCCTTAACACATTCCACATGTACACAACAGGTGCAGCAAGTGGAGATAAGAATTGTTTCTCATTGTTTTCCCTGATCTTCTCACAGCCTTCCGCAGGAAAATGCCTGGGAAAGTCATGCCTGCTGCTCTCTGTGGAGAGAGTTGTGGCCTCACATTTTCACTTCGGATCTACAGCATGGATTTAGCCCTGAGAGCGGCCTCAGGAGCTGTGTGCACTGGCTGTTCAAAGTCACATTTGTGGGTAAACTTTCCTTTCCAAGTCAGAGCTTAAGAAGCTTTTGGGCAAGACTGGCAGATGAGCATCCCACTCCTTCGGATTAATTGCAAAAAGAAATCTTTTTCTGGGGAAAGCAGGCCAAGTTTTTCCCCTGCCACCTCTCCACCTTCTTACATAAAACTGTTTAATCTGCCAGCTGTAGCACACAAAAAGAACCTAGATACAACCCTTCCTATTTCCCATACATATCTGTATTTTCCATGGCTGTACTGCTGGACATTGTGATAAATAGGCAGCATGTCTTCTGGGTAGGACAAAGACAAGTCTCCTTTCACCTACCACAAGCAGCGGAAAAGGGAATACAGAAACAAAATCTATGATTAAAGGAGACAACAAAAATCACCTCCAAAATTTGATTAAATGGAAGCATCTGAAAACTCATTTGCAGTTTTACTGAATTTAAGATGGGTAGTTTTCTACCAATGAGAATAAATTGGAGACTAAATTGCTTTGGTTGAGTTTCAATTAAAAAAAAAACCAAAAAAACCCAAAAATGTTCCCTGATGTAGAATATTTAGTGAGTCATAAACCTTTCATTTATAAACAGAAATGTTCTTAGAATTTGAGAGGTAGAAAAATATTTTGTGTACAACTACTTTTGGATGAAAAGCGCTCTTGACTAAGAATATATTCCAAGCATTGTCAGAAAAAAATTACCTAACCCAATGTAGCATAACTTGCTTTAGCATTAGCTAGAGAACACTTTCAGTTTACCTCTCTTGGCACATGTACTAGGGAGCATTGTGCCAGATAATAGGGAAGGGGTTAGAGTGCCTCTTTTACATGCAAATTTCTTCCATTCTATTTGTGAATGTTCCCTGGTCCTTTTCCCCTGCTAATTAATAGATGTGCAAGAGGTTGTGGTGCTGTGCTATGTGTTGTATTCAGTTCTTGCAAGGGGTCAGTCAGGAGTACGGAGCTCACAGCCACAGTGCTCTAGCTCAGCATAAAATTTTCTGATGGATTTAGGTGTAATCTGAAGTAAGAAAAATTTTTGTAAATCCCTTAATCCCAAAACCACAAATTGCCTCAAAATAATACTCAGTCTTCACATAAAAAGAGGAAAACAAATTCCCATGATGTACCATTTTTACATACAGAAAGGAACAATCTCAGTCCCAGCTTTGAAATGAAGTAGTTCCAATGAAAGGTAGATTGAATCCATCACTTTGCAATATGCATCTTAGGTCCAAGAAAGTATCTTTGCCCAGATAGTATTATTCATAAATAAAAAGCTGTCTGGTTTTAACTCTTTTTCTTCCCCCAGAAATTTATTGATGGAAAGTCTTCTAGATATCATTAACATTAATGATATATAATTAATAATTTAATACTTGAGCCTGGGATATTTGTATCTGTTGCTCCCAGGAGAAGAAGGATTTTTCTATTTCCTGCCAGAAGCTCTGTATGTGAATTCAAGAATAAGCAGTTCATCCCATGACATTTCCTTATGCTCAAACAGACAAGGTGACACATAAAGCCCTGGGGCAAGGGAAACCTGATAGCTAAATGGCTGAGCTGCAGTCGGAAGTGGTGAATTCCCTCGACCACAGGGAAAGCTTCCTGTTCTTTGTAGATGAGCCTATTATTGGAATACACTTGCCTGCAGTTAATCTTCAAAGTAATTAAATGGAAAGGAAGCAATTAAATCACTGAAAAGGAATTGCATCTGGTTCAGAGGGAAAAACCCAGGCCTAGGAAGTATTTCAGTGATAGTATGTACTCAGCATAAACAGGTATCTTCCTGTTTGCACAGACAATTAATATTTATGTGATAAGAATATCTTGTAGAAATCAAACGAGGTTGAAAATCAGAAGTTGTCATTACTGTGGCCTAGAAGTACCAAGGCAAGAAACGTTGATATATGTTTTTCCTGTGATGGGATAAAATTGAAACCTGGGCCCCTTACACTCATCTTGCATATTTTAGGCTGATACCTTGAAAGTTAGTAAAGCAATGTACATTTACTGCAGCTGAGAATCTAACTCAGCATTTGAGTAAGCACATCCCAGAGAAGGAAGACCATAACAATGGAGAAGCATGAATCATACCAGTCTACAAAGAGAAAGACATTCAAGTTTAGAAAGAGCTTGGAATGATTCCTTAAAATCAGGCGTCGAGCCTATGTGAAACAGGACAGTGCCTCTTAAAGACTGGCAGAAATCTTGATCTAAATTCAATTTTAAATGTGTTGAATGAAGCACTTGTTTTATAATGCACCTAAATGCTTGTACATTGAATTTATTAATTGTGGCAAGACAGTGAATGTCGTTGTATTTCTAAGGTGTGTGTTTTGCTCAGACTGGAACAAGGGATCCCGTATATTGCTCCAGTCTATTATAATAGTATAATTGCTGGAAAGCCATAGAGAGTGTCTTGCAGTGAAATGCTCATCAAAGCTCTCACTGACGCTGGAAAGTACAGGTAGTTTAACAGGTTGTTGGACAATTAAGAGGTAGTTAAAGAACAACGGTATTAATTAAAAATCTATAGTTGAGAACAGAGATTCTGTAACAAGGGCATAAGGAACCAATCTACTTTTCTTTGTCTTTCTTATGTCTTTTATTTTTCCTTTGGAAAAATTTTGCCCTGCAGTTATATGTGATCTAACTACCTGCACCATTGCTGTCACCTAAGAAGCTGAAATTTGTGAACTGAGTGGAAGATGTCAGTCAGCTAGACTACCATTTCCTTCATTATCAGCCCCTCTAGCTACATATGCATTGCTATAATGCAGATAATTCAGTACTTGGATGCTTAGTTCCCCATATACTACTGTGTACCCATTTCAGACCTTAACAAAAAGGAATTTTGATATTTGGATTGCATAATATGAAATTTATTTAAATGGGACATATCAGTATATTAGAAAATGTAGTTTTGTGGCTCTCAATGTAAAATATTAACTTGCATTCTTAGAGACTTGTCTGGCAGCACAATTACAATTGAATTTTGTGTGATACTTCCAGAAAGGTCCAATTTCTGGTACTCACTTAAGAATAGTCATGGCTTGTCGTATTTATGTTCAAAAGTCCCATGGGCTGTTTTATTTTTATTTCTATTCAGATGCTTCCAAAAAGGGGTATGTCTGCAGGAAGGCAGGTTCTTCAGCCCATGCTGGAAAGATTCTCAGCAGCATTAGGCTTCCTGTATGTGAGGGAAGTACTAGCTAAGGGGTAGCAGGAAGCCTTTGTATCAAGAATCTACTTTCAGCTATCTTGCCAAGCTGGAAGGTTTTGGAATAAATTTTGTCTGCTCAGTAGAGACTATGGAGACCTTAATGAACAAGCCCTTATTCCTCCCCCATGCCATCTGCAGCAACATGCTGAAAATCCACTAAACTGCCAGAAAATTATGCTCCCTGTGAAAATGCAGGTACTGCAGATGCCTACCATATCTCAATGAGATGCTGGGCATAAGGAAGAAGGAAGAGTGTGGGGAGAGAGGAAACAGCAGGACTCAGCAGTTAGAGATGAATTGGGAGCACGGAGAAAGAATAGGACTAGAAAAAAGGAATATAATTTAAGAGTAGATCTCATATACACATGGTTATACATATAAGAAAAACTGAGTTAAAGTTGATCAGGCAGCCTTAATCGCGTAATTTCTCAATTTGGGGTCTCTGTCAAAGGGACACCCTGGTGTCCCATAGAAGCTTTATGACCTTTTAGGCTTAGTTCTGCTGCCCACTCCTCATCACAAATTATTATTTGCAATGTCCTGTGTGCAGTAGGCTGACAGACATAAACACAGGGCTGGCAGAGCTGTGCATTGCTACAGACAGGCAGGATAGCCTGATGGGTTACTCATGGTACTGCTGGAAATGATAAAACTTCAAATTTTCTTTGTAATTTTTGTCAGGGTTTTTGTTCACCTTCGCCCAGGGGGAAAGAGAATTGAAGTTCTTCCTGAGACTCTTCACCGGGCCAGGTCTGATGAGTTTAACATCTACAGAGATTGGGAGTAGCCAGGAGATACACGGGAGATAACAACCATGAACCATGAGTGGGCATTATCCCCTCCCCACCAAACACCACCCTCTGGAGTGGTCAGAGACACCTAGTCTGGGAAAAGACCGATAAGAGAACCAAAGAATCAGGCCCAAATTAGCATCAAAGGCAAAGGGCTCAATAAACAATAGGAGATCAAATACTAAAAATTGTGTCATTTAAGATCAATTAACAGGAATTTCTTTGGGTTTTGTCCGTATAAACATGTGAAAAATCTGGTAAAGAATTGTGCGTGATGGAATGATTTTCACTGCACGCCTGGATGAAATTATTTCTATTGCACATCCTGGCCAGAATAACCTTCTGGCCAAAAGTAATGCCTGGATTGTCTAACACTAAAAATTGTTAGTGTTGGAGAGTTTCTGCTTTTCGGTGACAATACTAGACACCTTTATAATGGTGTAAGGTGAATTGGTGTCAGCGAATTTTTTTTGTGGAAGTACCTATTCACAGGATGCTAAGTGACATTTGGATTACTCGGAATCAACTTCATGTCTGGCTCTGCTCTTCAGCTCAGCCTTTATCAGCCCCCTGGCATGGCAGGCACCCATTATGGTTAATTCTTGCTGCTGCAGTGGATTCAAAGGAAGTGCTGTCAAGTAGACACAGATGAATGTTACCTTAAGGTTATTTGAATCCATGGTAGAATTATCGGCTTAGACCTGGCTGCTTAAGTTTCCTATCTTGTTCACAAATAAGCCTTTGATATCTCACTGAGAAACTGAACAGAACAAAATTCTACCACAGTGTGACAGACTTGATGAATTTTTATGATGAGCAGATTTAGTAATTAAAAATTTTTCTATGTATATTCTTGCAGGTAGAACCCCTATAAATACCATCAATCAGCAGTCCCTGAATTGTGTCTGTCAAACTTAGATGTTGATCATATTCCAGCTGCTTATTCATGCACTATGCTTCTGCCTTTTCAGCTCTTTTGGACTCCTGCATGACCTCGAGCATGTTCACTCCTACTGCAGCTCAACTGTTGCAAACAAACATCCCCAAAATATTTTGAGGGAAGTATGCAGATGTTTTGCAAGGAGTGTGATACACTGTCCACAGGGGAAACGACCTCAAGGTTTTATCTGGAACCCTAATGGTTTAGCTAAAACACTTCTTCTGGGAGAGAATGCAGGACTCATGGAAGATTGAGGTAAATTATTTCTCTGTTCCAGAATTGCTAGTCTTACGGTTGAAATTGCAGATAACAGCGGGTGTGTCTCAGTGCTGTTAAACTTCACTTAGTTTGGAATGCTGGCAATAAAAGGACAATTTAATTTACATTTTTGGCCTTTTCTAACTTACTATAACTGAAGAATGACTTCCCAACAGCGTGTAGAAAGCAGTTATCTCTGCAGGATGCTAGTCTGGCTACTGTGAAAAGGGAATAGGAACACATAAACAGCGAATTGATTTGCTGCGGTTTTGATAACTGCAGCATTTGTCTTACTTTGTGTCAGGAGACACAGTGGCCATCCTGACACTGTGCTTCGTGGGGATATTGGAGGACTTTGGAAATGTTAAAGTTTGCTTGTTTAGTCTCTCTTAAAGCAAATAAAAAATCCAAAATGTATTAAAAACTGCCTCAAAACTGTAGCAACAGATAAGTAATAGATGAATCAAAAAATCCATCAGTGACACTGTAGAATCCTCACCTCTTGTCTGCATCCTGTAATGAATGAAATCCTTGAAGCCTGAAAGGATGGACAACTCATGTTTCTAACTTGTTTTTTCCCCACAAGTGTCATGTAACCCTTTGAATAACATGGTGCAGCTGCCAGGCAAGTAGGATAAAACTACAGGACTAGTGAGTACCAGACTGAAGGCATCAAGCAAGTAGAACTGGGCAAGTGTTTCATGCCCTTATAAATCAGAATGCTGGCTCAGCTCTTGTTTGTGTTATAGGGAAGGTTAGGATGCATAGCAATAGATTACCTAATGAAGCTACAATATTTTTAATTAAGGCTTTTCTCTATCTATCATCTATCTATCTATCTATCTATCTATCTATCTATCTATCTATCTATCTATCTATCTATCTATCTATCATCTATCTATCTATCTATCTATCATCTAGCTATCTATCTATCATATTTTATCTCCATTTACAATATTTTAAAATCAACAAAAATGAGCTCTTCAGTGATGTCATTAGTATAAAAATTCAGGAGTGCTGATGCAGCTAAATCTAGGCAAGAATAAAGAGAATTGCTGGTAGTTAGATGTGTGGTAACTCTACATGGAAAGAATAGCAAGGCACAGCAGGGATACTTTCTGCTTGTTAGAGAAAAAAATCCCAGGGAAAGATACAACTGGGGAAAAAAAAATCATTTATACACATTTGTGGATTGACAGATGCACTGACCAGGTATAGGGAGAATTATCCTCCCTTCCCAGACTGGTAAAATGAGGCCCCCCTGCAGGGGTCCTTTAAGTCCAGGGCTGGTGCAGTTGCACTTGCAGGCAGGCATGCACAGTCATGACATAACCTGCCAGCTGGAGGGGACTTCCACAAAGGAGCCCATGTCACCGTTTGCTGCTCAAAACACTCCAGAGGCTTTCAAGGACTTCTGGAAACTGGATATAGCCAAGAGCAGCTGTTGTGACAGGTGTGGTGATCAGTGATCCCTCAGGGTTAGATCCACAAGAGAGTAAAAGCACCATGAACTCCAGTTTTTAGGTGCCAGCTTGTGGATCCATGATCTTCACATCCTTTTATTTTTCAGCTGTCACCTATCTTTGGATGTGTGTAAAGCCCATCACAGTTATGAAGGCAGAGGAAGCTGCCAACACAAGGCCTGAACAAGGATTTCCTTCTCCCTGGTGAAGGCTGCCAGCAGCCAGGCGTGGCTCCTGCCTGTCCTTGTCTGTGCAGGCATCTCACCTCACTACACAGATGGAAACACCCCCAAGGTGGCAGATTATCAGGGCATTTTCTCCTCTCCAGTGGCCTGGAGCAAGTTTGACAGCCTTTTTCTGCCATGTGGCAGAGCTTGGTGCTGTCAGATGAGAGGAGGGGTCAATCCCAGGGCAATCCCAGCAGTCACAATGTGCCATCATAGATAATGGCCCTACTGACAGAGGCAGGCACAAGGCACCCCTCCCATCCAGGGAACCACACAGGGGAAGTATGATGCACTAGCTGTGAAATATGGTTTTTTGGTGATTCATACTATAAATTAAAGGTTATCCTAATTCCTTTCAGTACAAAATGTACTTTAAAGAGTTATTTTCCCGGTATGAATCACCAAGCTAGTCCTCCTTCTAGGTTAGCAACAGAGACCAAATTGCAAGTGGTCAGGAAAAAGAATATAATTTAACTTCTCCACTCGTTTTGATTTAGGAAATATATTCTATTTAAGATAATATTTTCAAGGGAACTAAGCCTCCAAAAGTTGAATTCAGGCTCTCCTAAATGCAGACTTTTATCCAGCACAGATAGATCATTTGTCGGGTCTAGGTGTTTCGTCAGCCTGTACTGGGGTGGGATAGGGGCACGACTGGTTGAGAAAGGAGCAACTAGCTAGAGGAACTGTGGGCTTAGCCAACTCTCCGAGACATTTTAGAGGGGGAGTGAGAAGCAGGAAACTTTGGAAGTCTCACTTTTGCAGTTAGATATCAGATGGGCAATTTGGGGAAAATAGGCCAGGGCATCCATAGAAGTCTGTGGCATACAGCTGGGGCACTTGGAGCAGGCAAGGAGAAGCAGAGAGGTGGGTGAATGTGTCAGATCTTCTCCTAGGCTGCCTTATTTTGGTCAAAACTCTGACAGAACCACATATTCCTGCAGAAAACAGAATTTGAAGCTTTTTGCAGGGGAAATATTTCTACTAGTTTTCTTTAATTCCATGATTTTTAGCTCCAAGGGTCTTAGACCTTTAAGTACAATGGCAACAAGCCTTTTTTAGAGGTATCTCCAGCTCATTCAAAGCTCTGCACTGTGCTGACTCTGAATGCTCAGATTAGGTTTGAGCTTTGGAGCATGGAGACAGAGCAAGACCTCTTGATTTGAATTTGAAAACTTGAAAGATGGAAAGGATAGCGAGAGGAAGAACCATCTTCACACCAACTGGATGTGAATGGCTTGGCTAAGAACTGGAACTGTTTTTAACAACAAGGTCCTCAGAACTCTCCCTAACCAGCTGCACAGTTCAACCCCTGAAGGAGGATCTGCCTCTCACTGCTGCACTGTGTCACAGAACTATGTATTTACCAGCTATCCAAGCAGTGATGAGCCCTGGAGTCACATTCCTGGGCATAAGAAAGAGACTAGTTCACAAAGATGAGGATATCTGCAGTAGCTTAGTCACCCCATAAGACACTGTAGGCACTAGATAAGATTAGAAAGAGTTAAATGTGATCTGGTGATGGTCTGCATTAATAGAGAAGCCATGGACAAGATCTTTCTAAGTTAATGTAAAAGATCTGATTTTCCCCAGCCTTTGTTAAGGTTCATGAGTTCAGTCAATGAGAAGCAAAATGAATTCTAACAGTTCTCATGAGAAAGGAGAGGAATAGGCAAAAGTTTTGGCTTGGGAAATGTTTTCTAAAAATATACCTGTCAAAGTAACCAAGTCCTACCTCTGCATGAGCACAAGAGGAGGTAAAATGTAGTTTAAGAACATTAATCAGATACTTTTAGCATGTAGGAAAAAAAGGCCTCAATTTACTAAATATTTTCCAAAAGCACCAGATTTCATTTTTTTTCCTTCTGCAACATCCAAAACATCTAAATTTTTGTCATACCACCAGAATAATTTGAAAATATTCAAGATTTATAAGCTGAGTTTTAGAATTTTAAATAACAAGGTATTTGGTTGGGGAAGTTTGGAGTTGATGAAAACTAAATGACAGCCACTCAACCATAACATAATGCAAGAAGAAAGGATCTAAACTGTTAAATACACTGGCAATAAATTACTTGTTTTTCTTCAGTGAGTTTATTCTTTCTCGTACTTGGGATACCACATACAAAATACCATTATTACAAGGAGCTTCTATTTCTAACTGCCCTACTATTAGCATGTACTGCTGTCAGAAGTCTTAATTAATTTACATTTCTATCATAAAAGAACACTGTACTTTTCTCTCCCATCTATATTATTATATTCTCTCCCCACTATATTACTTTACGGTTTTCCAAGTTAAATAAAAGTGTCCTCTTTATTGCTCTCTACTGAACTTCTGCACACAAATGTATTCTAAATAACTTTTTCAAATTCTAAAACAGTCTTCTAGATTAATCACTATTTTCAGGACACTGAAATCAATATTTTCAAGACAAAGGTATGCTCTTCAGAGTACTGTGTAAAGTCAATCTCACCTAAAGATGTGAGAAGACAAATAGCTCTTGCTATAAAAATGTGTTGAGGTGGGCAAATGCTATTTTCAGTTTTATGACTTTAGATTTGAAGACGTCTTATTACATTTCAAATTAAATGCCTGCCATTAGAGAAGGAAAAAATCTGAAATCATCTGAAAAAATCAAAAGGAGAAGAAACAAAGGAACTGTACATGTTGAATTTTATGTGAGTAGAAAAAGATTTTCTGCATAAACAATTTTTCCTGAATTGTTTATATTTTAAAGTAATTCACAATTATTTTTATGGTGAATTTTAATGACATATATTTGGTTTTGTATCTGGGCTACACAATACTTGAAATTCTAAATTTTGTTGCTCTCCAAAGCATGCTAAGCTTCTGTTGCATAGTACTGTGATGTGTGAGGGCACGTTGAGATGCTCATACAAACACACACCATAACACATGGCTATACTGAGTGTAGGAGAAGTAGATGAAGAGTTGCTTGAGCCTCAGAGAGAAATTTATGTTTCCTGGTCTGTTTTAATGTGTGAGATTATGAGAATTTTCTCAATCTGTCCTTCCATTCTGAAACTATGTTCACGGAACTGACCAGCAGATGCTTCATTGTTGTTAAACACCTACCAGAATAGTAAGGATACCATATGGCAACTCCTCTCTGTGATTTCTTGCTTTGTTTGATTTCTTCTTCCTTCAGGTTTAAAGCTGTTTCAAGCTTTAATTACAGAAGAAGAAAATTACAGAAGTTGTTTAGTTCTGTACAAGTAAGATGTATATTCTTTTTACAATATTGTTGATTTACTGGGATTTATTCAACATGTATAGAGTGATAAGCATTATTTTTCACTGCTGTTTCATTTTTATAACCTGATCAGTCTTCCATGAACAGCATGAAAACTATACTAGATCCAGCCAAGAATTTTCATACATATATTTAATATAAAAGCATAATTTTCTTGCTGTAAGTGATCTTCAGGTCATATAGATAAATAGATATTTTGGACAGTGAAAAGATGTAAAAAGATTATTTTCTACGTTTTTTCTTTGCCCAGCTATGGTAAGTCCAAAGGATGATCTACATATCCTCATTTTGATGAGCATTTTAGTATTTTAACTAGTGGAATAGAACTAGATAACTGTTTTAGGAAAAGTTTATATGGTTAGTATTTCTCCTAGATATCTCTTGAATGTAAAAGTATGGCCTCTGCATCTTCAGTTTTGTTGTGTTATGGATTTCTACACCTGGAACACAAGTACATTTTCATGGTTTCAGAGAGGACTGGAAATTATATACAACCAATCTGATAACCTAATAATTCTCTTATAAATCATCAGGTTAGGCTTTACTTTACATATTTCATTAGTATCCCTTCAAAGAGCAGGAGAGACTTCTTGGCAAGACTCTAGCAGTTTCATCATTGGAGATCTCTTAAATTTTGCTAGACAAACATCTATTTCAAGCATCATAAAACAAATTAATCTTACTTTTGGACACAGTGATAAATTAGATAGCCCCTAGCACCACTTTCTGTCTCATGATTAGATCATGTTTCCTGAAAAAGAGCATATAATATGATTTCTGGTTCTGAATCAGGCTGGAGATTGACCCTGTTGACCAGATGGTCACTTCTCAACAGAATTGCAGGTGTGTGGAAAAGGAAAAAAAGGCAAGGGTGGGTTTATAGGTGGATGTTGAATAAAACTCTATGGAAAATGCAATGAACAGCAGGAGAGTGTTAGACATTCCATCATCTGAGAATCCAAGAATTAACTCTTTAGCCCAGCATGTAGCCTGAGACAGCTCACAGAGATTAAAAAATAGTGAGAGGACAAATTTTAGCTGCTGTTTTGGGGTAGGATGAAAGAAATTCTAGGTATGCAAAAACATAATTTTGGCCATTTTTGTCACCAGTTTGAAGAGAAAAAAAGACGCATGAAATTTATCATAGTGCTAAGGTCTTAGAAATTAAAAATAACAATTATCAGAAAAGATCTGGAAAATTGATAAGAAGATTTGTTTTTCACCCCTTCTCTCTCAGCCTGTGAAAGCTGATAATTCTAACCATTTAGAGGTTCAAAATCCTTTGTATGCAGTAGAAATTACTGTCTGTGCTACAACAGCATCTGGAGACTCTAAAAGAGTTTTGGCCTTTTGTAGGTAAATACATAGCCAGTATGCACAGAAGCTATGCATTTCCCACAGATTTCAAATCCCTGTCACAAAAGATAGGAATGACATTCCTAGTTTATGTGGGATATGGTGGGTTTTGGTTGTTCGATTTTTATTTTGTGTGTGTGGGGGTTTTTTTGTTTTGGTTTTTTTGTTTGTTTTGTTTTGGTTTTTTTTTTTTTGTTTGTTTTGTTTTCTTTGTTTGACTTTGTTGTTCTTGATGTCAAAATTGTGGAAAAAAATGCAGGGCAAGATATATTGCTTGCAAATCACACATGAAACCTATGGTACATATCAGAACTGAGTACCTCACTGCCAAATGTCCTTCTCTAAGCATATAATGATTTTAAGCAGAGTTTTAAGTTTTAAGCAGACAGTAATTTTACAATCAGATCTAAAAGCTGCAAGAGATCACTTGAAGGGATCCAATGGCTGGCCCATGACCTCTGCTAATAAACTATGTAGGAGGCACAAGGAGAGATTGTACATATATTTGTACATAAGTTTGCTTTGCCAGTTGTATGCATCTGAAATGGAGCTACTGCTTATGCAAGGGGTGCCTTTCAAGTACATGTGTCAGAATAGTATCAGCAATGCAGTTTGTCAATGAGGAAAACCTGAGTAATTGAAGTAGAAGGCTATGAGAGAGAGAAAAAACCCACTTCTCATGATGCCTTAGTAGATATAGATGAGATTTCTGTATCAATTGTCTTAAGCACAATCTCTAGACACTTCAGAATATTGAAGGAACTGCATTCCCTGCTTGAGAGGCTTGTTGGATGAAAATGGAAATCTGCTATTGCATTTTAGAAGGTAATTATTGAAGTGAAAAATTTCATCCGATTATATTGTGAGCACTTGGCCATTCCACGTGAATCCATAATTTGTTGTTCTACAAGGTCACAGATCACCATGACATCAACAGGTCCCAGAAGATTTAGCTTGGTTGACAAAACTGGGAACAATATTAAATGACCAAAATAAAAGAAACATCACATGGAGAACAGGGAAAAGAAACAAAACCTGAGGTATTTCCTGTAGTCACACAGTGTATAACAAATACTGCGTGTAGTCAAAACAAAATAGTCTGTTTGGTGAAGACAGGAAGAGACCCATATGAAGCAGCTAGAATATGATGAGGTTTGAGCTAAATAAATAGATATTGAACATTTTCCACTTCCATTCAGTCTTAGAAATATCGAAACACAAAGTTCACAATATATGCTAATGTTGTGGATTAAAAAAAGAAAATTAAAAAAAAATTCTATTTTTTTTTTCATCTGGTGGAGCTTTCAGCTATATTGAGAGCATATCTCCCTAAATTGTAATAGAAATGTTTTACTATCCATTGTCTAACTTGTAAAATATTTTATTTGGAAATAAATGAGATAAACTCCACATAGGAAGGTTTCTTTTCAAGAAGTCTGTCTGATCACTACTTTATTATTATCACATTGATTTATTAGAAACTGTCCTCAGTTCTTTAGCATTATTTATCTAAGGAAATTAACACAAAGAATATAATTTCAAGAAATTTTTACCTGAAGGAAAGAAGTTGCTAGAATTGATTAAAGTTACAGGAAAGAGATTATTTGCTATTATTTAATATGAATGCATTATAGCACTTCCATAGGCAGATTAGCTAAGTCTTTGGCAAAATATATTTGAGTTTGTTCTACAGGCTGTGCTCCTGACAGTTGCCAGGCACAGATAGCTGTGGAAACTGAAGTAATGTATTTGCTCACTGCTCAAGGATAGCGTTCCTGAAGCAGATCTGACCTGGACCAAAGCATGGGTCTATTTATATCTTTATGCCTACT
>NW_005054331.1:2184351-2221687 GCF_000277835.1 Geospiza fortis
TTCCTGCCTTGCTGCCAATCCATGGGTTACACTTTCCAGCCAGTCCCTTCAGTGACTGAGACCTTCCCTACTGCCCTGTCAGTTATGATGGGGATCAGATTATGCAAACATGGCAGAAAGATGGAGTGCAGCAGAGAGGAAGGTGGAAACATTGGCTGTGGAAAGGACACCATCTATCCAGCTGGAGGAACTCAGGTTCAGCTGTTTAGCTGGAGGAGCCCTTTTTTTTTTTTTTTTTTGTTGTTTTTTTTTTGGGTTTTTTTTTGCTTTTTTTTGTTTTGTTTTGTTTTGTTTTGTTTTGTTTTTTTGTTTGTTTGTTTTTTGGTTTGGTTTTTTGTTGTTGTTGTTGTTGTTTTGGGTTTTTTTTGTTTGTTTGTTTTTTCTTTTCTTTTTTTTTTTTTTGGCTGGTTGACATGACAGACAAGGTTTGTGAAGAACAAGAAAATTGATTTTTATAGTTAGAGCACAGTGCCTTCACACTTCTGTGCCAGTGGGAAAACAATTCCCTGCATGAGCCTATTTGTAACTATCCACTCAGCAGAGGTATCCCCCTCCGCTACTGCTTGCCACCAAAGGCTTCTTTTGGATAAACTCTACACTGGTGTTTAACCAAGATACACAGAAAGGAGATTCAGAAGTCCCACTCATAGTTGTATCTGAGCAGAAAGCCTTAACCAACAGCCAGACATATAAAACAAAAAAAAGTTATTTTATTGCACATTGGAATATTTTTCAGCTATGCTTACGTATGCTGAAGGAGAGGGAACATGATAGAATAGAAGCAAAAAACCTGTAATTTAGTGGGCATGAGAGTGCCTAGCCTGTTGGCACCTGTCTCCTGAAAGAAGATGGAAGCAGGGAATTTGGTGCCTCACCTTCCTGTGCAGTGTGTGCAGGGGTTGTAAGCCTTGCCATGAAAACTTTCATTGCTAACGAGGGACACCTTGGGCTATGCAGCAGAGAAGCACCAAGCTGACAAATGAAACTGAGGAGACACTGGTTCCTACACAGGCAGAGAAGCAAGGAGTCTTCTGCCTCCTTGATGCCCAGGGCCTGTAAGCTTCCTTCCCTGAGAGAAAGCTGAGACTTATCTTCCAGTGAAGGGAGTGCAGTCTGCTCTGAGCAGGGGAGCTGCTTTGCTGTGCAATAACACTGTGCAATTATGTAAGAAAGAAATATCTGAGACGGACAGAAAAATAAAAGGAAGAAAGAAAATAGAGAAGTGAGTAGGCTTGGCCAGGTGAGCAGGGAGCACTGGCCATGCCAGGACATCCTCTCAGGGCTGTAGGGATGTTTGAGGAGAAGAAAGCATTTCTCTCATGTTTTCATGTCCTAACTGCATTAAACAGTGGAGGGAGCATGAGATTGCATGCATATGTTTTCTGACTCTGTTCCAAGGGGCTAAAAGTTGGGTACTCATCCACATCCAAAGCCAAGAAAATTTCTCAGAATGAAGCTTTCATTTAAAAGTTTGACTTTCAGGACACTCTCTGAGGAATGAGAAATTTTTTTATTGCATCTTTGATTCAAAATCATATTTCCCATCTCAAAGGTAAGTTTCCTGAACACTGAGGTATGAATGGGAAGAGACATCTTTCACATCCTTAGCTGAAACATTCAGGTAAGTGAAAATGAATAAAAGTTTACTGGGGAGAATAAAGGAGACAAAGAGGTAGAGCATGATTTGAGCACCCAGGCTCAGGGTCCTTAGGAGATGTCCTGAGCCACAATATTCTGTGTCAAAGAGCAGTTGCTGTGTTTTATACTAAAGAAAAACTGTCCCAGCAACAGAGACACCAAAACTCCAAGTTTTTTCACCTAAGCTGATGTCTTAACATTGGACTAGAATATTTCTTTGTCCTATTGTCTTCTCTTCTTTTGATTCAGCAATCCCCTTTATAGTGACACAGCTTGGATGGAGAGAAAGGGGAGACAGAAAGTGGAGAGGAGGGTCGTGTCAAAGACTATAACTTGCCCTTTGCACCAGGCTGTGCTCCCATAGTTGAGACATTATTCTCAGATCCCTCTTTCCTGGATCTGAAGATTGAATTGAACTACAGGTTCTTCTGCCTGGGTGAAAACCTCCTAGAGTGAAGCTATTAAAAAAAAGGGGGGCATTTGTTCTCCTGTGTCCTGTGCAAGAAAGAGTGATTCCTACTACTACTTGGAAGGAATTGTTTCCTGTTAGATTGTTTAAGAAACACTCCAGCCAAGCCTCCCAGAATAGACCTCACATTAAGCAGTGAATATTAAGTAGAAGAAGAATGCTATGTAGAGGAAGGACCAGTTTCTGAATCTAAGCAGGGCTTAGGCATGAGCAGCAGAGACCTGGCCTAAAGCCTAGCGATGGTTTAGTCCCATACAAATTTTAATCTCTTCCCCCTTCACTTCTCGAAGTAGAATACACCCAGTAACATATTTTCACTTCTTGAACATTTCCAAATGCTTGGATTCTTTGCTCTGTTTTCATGTTCAGATACATTGTATTGAACTTTTCGACTCACTTCTGCCTCTAGTTTGTTCTTTTTCATTTTTTCCCTAGCATAGAGCTAAGACTCATTTTCCTGACTGCCTGCACAGAAGAAAGGTGAGTCTTTGACTTTGGCTGCCCTTAACATCACCCTGACCTGATTTTTCCCAAAAGGCCCAGGGTTAGGCCATAGGTAAGTAGGGATTGCTGGAATTGCAATTGTGGGTGCAAGTGCCTAAATCCTTCTTAAAGCCCGTACTCAGCGCTGTAAGGTTGAAATCAATAAACTAAAGCCAGGAGGTTCTGAGGCAGATATGAAAATTTTGAGGTAAGGAGTTTAAATAAGTGCCTACTGGTGGTTCCTTTTCATGGTGGGATAGTAATTCATTCATGCTGGAAGCCTTTGTACAGGGACTGTATGAAGCCTTTAATTAAAGTTGATTAAAATTTTGAGCCCTGATAGTTTAGAATAACAATTTTTTCTCTCCTTGCTCCACATCTGAAAACCTTTAAACTACTTCAGTGAACTGCAACCTAAGTAATCCTGCTCCTATTTTTAGGGACATAAGCCCTGGCTTCAGCAGGGCCATGTCAGTTGGAATAAGAAGATTTTCCAAGTGTGGAGGATTAGCCTTTGCAGCAGTTGTATGACAAAGCAATATAGTTGCCAGTGATAACAAGGAGGAGGAAAGAATTTATCATTTATTACATATTCATATTTGCCTTTTTTAACACAGCAATCTGTGAAAATGCATCCAAAATTATTCCATGTTTTTTGTTTGTTTTGTTTCTGTTTGTGTGTTTTTGAATTACTCAGAGCTTTCAGTTCCACAAATGTCTCACCTCACTGCAGAGCAGAATAGATGAGTACTGAATGCCAGTTCTGTCCTGGAATTGAGAACACTAAGCATCACAGTTTGGGTCCTGTCTAATCCTCTGGTGTGGAGTTAACCTGCTGAGACCTAAAAGCTCCTCTCTTCCTGGTACTGATCTTTGTAATCATGAGGAAAGCAGCTAATTAAATACACAGATGAAGGGACATTTTATTATTCAGCTCTTAGATATCTATACTAGCTTTACTCTTCCTGTAAAATCTGTGCTCCAGCTGAGCAAGTGAACTAGTGCCCTTAAATTTATGACATCAATCCTGCACTGGTGAATGTGCAAGATGACAAAGGAGATAAATTACTGAAACAGCAAACCAGCAGAGGATAGTGCAGAAGGCTAAGAGGTAAACTTGTCATTAAAGCAAAAAACTCACAACTTTCTGCCTTACTCCCCTCAAACAGAACACCCTAAACTCAAGGCTCTGTTATAGTCCAGCCAGTGAAACACACAGGGTTTCAGAACTAGAATGGATAATATAAGGTAAGAAATGTGGAGCTCAGTATTTTCACTGATTTGGGATAAATCTCCGTTTTCAGTTGCAGAAATTTTCAATAAAAAGATGACATTACAAGTTACATGCAATGCAAGAGACATTACATATTCTTGGTTGCCATAATTTAAATGTTCATCCGTTCATCTGGTCCTGCAGACATTGCCTTGAAGTTCACACTGTAGACTTTTCAGGGATCTCCCTTTATTGACACAAACATCCACAAACAGATCTCTTTAGAGTCATATATAAGTGTTTACAGCTACTAGGGAATGCATCTCTTTATGTCACCTTATGGCATGAAGTAGCTATCAGTTCCTGAGAGAATACCCCATTGTGCACATACTGCCAGCTGCTGGAATAATTTTGTGCCATTTGCCCTTCTTGTGGTGCCTTAGGTGTCACAGGAAGATGTTGATCTCAGTGGGAAAATAGGAGAGTCTTAAACCCCTGAAGGCTTCTTTAAATTATGGTAATTGCTGGTGGGCAGGCAGAGCAGCCAATCAGAAACTTCTGTAAAGGAAGTCCCGGGCATCCTTCCTTTTCCGCACCAGTGCTTGCTTTAGGGTGGTGTAAAAGCACAGCAAAAAGACAATGTTCCAGATGCTATGTTTATTTCTATGGAGAGTCTCATGCAGTTTTCTGGACAAAAAGATACTTTGTGTTTTCAACGAAATAAAGCCAGTAAACACGTGTGTCTTCTTTAATGAGTTTAACTGGGACTTATTATGAGTAATTCTGATTTTTAATCTATTTCACTGGGCCTGGACATTAGCAAAGTTTTAGTCCTCTGATACAGACCCATGGTCAAAATTACAAAGGCATCTTGGGTGCTGATAGATGGACCTAGTGGGATTTGCAAAGCACCTAAATGTTGCAGGCACCAAATTTTAATTGGTGTCTTCTGCTTGGGCAGAATCCTAAAAGAGACATATCCACTAGATGACAAATCATGTAACAATCAGTTGTGATATCTCTTAAGTTTCAGGTGTCAGACCTATCACTCCCATAAAAGAGTCCTAAATTTCAGCTGAGGAATCTGAGGTTTCTACAGACTTCATGGGAGATTCCAGCCTTTCTTTTTGCTTTGCAACGTGCAACTTGTCAATGCCTAGAGTTAGTCAACTCTAGTTGACTAACAAAATTTTAAGACAAATATCTGAAATACTGTTAATTTTTATGACTTAGGCCTCGGATTTAGGCCTTCAGGATGTTTTGATCAGTTCTTCAGCTACAGATAATGTAGATTTTTTTTTCTTTTTTGTTAGGGTTTTTTTTGTTTTTTCTTTTCCCCTGAGATTAGAGAAATCTTTGGCTTCAACTTCCTTTTCCCTAGACATTACCTTGAGCATCAGCCTGCAAGGCAGTCAGGCAAGACCATACTTTGAGTTATGGTAAACTCAGACAGTGGGTGTGGATAAATATCAGATACCATAAACCAGAGAGGAGTGTATAAGCAAATAGTTTTGGGTGCTAAAATAAGGTGTACAAATTGAAAAGTAGATTTCTGGCCCCAGCTCTTGCTATGAAAACTTCTTTAGAGTTTTTAACCCATTGGCTAATAAGAGGGTGAGAAATTGAGGATTACTGCCCAGGATTATCAAAAACCATTACCCCTAATACTCCTTGCTGCATATTCTTTCCCTTAATGATGCCACTCAAGTTTCTTGCAATGCAGTGCAGGAAAGGCAGCATGTTGTCCATGGCAGTTCTCCATCCTATCAGGCTCATTCATGCTATTCTCTTGGATATGTGGGTTGGACTTCCCTCAAGCTAAGGATTCAGTAGTATTTAGTGCAATGTTTCCCACCTGTTCTGCCACAGAAAACATCTACTTCTGCTGCCTCAACTGTAAAGAAATGGTTCCCTTCCTTACTTTGCAACTGCATTGATACCTCTGCCAGAGTGGGGTCTTCAGCAGGTGAGGAGAGTGTGCTAGGCACCAACCTACATACAATGGGCATATGCTGAAGACACAGGAGCCTAGAAGAACTCTTAATTAGGAGGCATCTAGCAAAGTTGATATGCCTTGAAATAAAGTGACAGAAGAATACTGCCTTCAAATTTGATTGGAAGTTTCAGTTCCTAGAGAGGCACTTATCTGATTCTTTGAAGAATTAACTACAAGTTTAACTTTGGAGTTCTTCTGCCCTCTGAACCCTAAGTAAAGAAATAAAAGCTTTTTCTTTACTTCTGCCTTTACTAAGAGCACTCTGATGGTTCAGTTTGTCC
Source organism: Geospiza fortis (assembly GCF_000277835.1). Taxonomy (NCBI): domain Eukaryota; kingdom Metazoa; phylum Chordata; class Aves; order Passeriformes; family Thraupidae; genus Geospiza; species Geospiza fortis. Next base: position 2,190,432 of record NW_005054331.1, read on the forward strand.
TCTATGGAGCTTCAAGGTTTCACTTGTGTTGTGGCAGTCTGGTTTATGTTTGTCAACTTAAACATCAGCATGGCGCTGCAGCAGAATGCTGGTGATTTAGGTGTAAAATACAATTAAGATAAAAATAGCGCAGGGAAATTTCACATAATATGAGAGACCCTATTCTGGCATAATTCCATGCCCTCCAGAATATCCTTCCATTAAACCGATTGCAAAGCTTATATGCACTAGAAATTGAAAGGCAATGTGGGTTTATCACTTAATCTTCAATAGTAGTTTGTCCTTTTTTATTATTATGTGGGACACTTTAGTGGAGTCTCTTCAGAGATGATATAATTTCATTCTTGGTTTTCCATTTTCGAGTTGTCAGTGGAACAAGTATTCTTCATAGATCATTTTGACCTGAGGTCTCCTCATCAACAATGAGGACCATACTCTGAAATATGTTCAGCTTTCTTTTGAATGTGTCATGAATTTGCTAATCTTCAGGTCACCCTCTATGCCACTCAGATAAATTATAACCCTAGAGATCCTGCAAATGCTGAGCAGCATCTCTCTTTCTCTCTTATTTTTAGTACTTTTTCCTTGCAGTAGAGATTTTTTTCATGCACAATCACTTTAATTTATCAGGATATGTGTTAGGCATTTTGAATAAGATCAACACTGAACTGAACTTTCACACAGGAAAGTAAATTAATCTTGATATAAGGGGAACAGTCTTTAGAAATACTAAATCTCCTTTTTGCAGAAATGTAGCAATTTCACAAGAAAATTAGAGTGAGATATTTACAAAATCATTTATTGGCACACTTGGATGATCTTTGGATTAGAATAAGCTTTTATTTTTTTCAAATTTCCTCATCGCTGATTATATTGGTTCAGGCTTTTAATGTGCAAAACAACAAATTTCTGCAAATCTGGTTCATTGAGGTTTTTGCACTATGGTTCATTATGTTGCTTACCTCTTAGCTAGATCCTGTTCTAGTGAGGTAAATCCCATGGGAGCTGCACTTAGATCAAACTATGCATACATAATATGCAGCTGACATTGTTTATGAAGTGCTGAAGGAAGTGGCTGATTTTGCTTCTAGTGAAGTTGGTAAATGCAGAATAAATTCTGAATTGAGTATGTATACATGAGCATTATTTGTTGTGCACACGTACCTTTACCTGGCAGATATGCCAGGGACAGGCAACAGTGCTAAGAGCTATGAATGTGAAGACAGCACAAACTTAGCAAGACTGACAATCCTTTAATTGGAAGAAGTAATGGTTCCAGCTTCCCAGGTTACTTATGCTGCAATAAAACTGGAATGCTCTGGTTAATAGTATATGTGTTTGCTCCTAATGATATCTTCCTATTGGAAAATATGATTTTAATGAAATCAAAACTGATTAGATGAATTTGCTTATTTCACTGAAGCTTCAGAAAAGCTATTTCATAACTTAAAAATATTCTCTTTCCAGGTCTGTAATATTTTGGTGTTTTTTCCATTTTAAAATAGCTTTTGAATTTTAAAAATGCATAAAATCAAGGAATCACAGAAAAATTCATGTTGAAAGGAACTTAATCCAGTCTCCTCCTCATAATGGGCTCAGTGTTATACTCAAACCAGTTTATAGAGTATACAACTGTAGAAAAAAAAATCAGATGTAGGACAAAATATTGTGATTAATCATAAAGCAAAGGAAAAAGATAAATGATTCTTTCAAGAAAATTTGAAATTGTCTGCCTTTTTTCTGGTAAATTATGATCCAATATTGAAAAGATAAGTTTCCCAGGAAGCAGAAGCTCTTTTATAACTCATTTATAACTTCAGTTGACAGCATCACAATGTACTAAAGCTAACACAATAATAACCAGATTCAGCAACTGAAAACCTCAAGTGTGAAAATTAGAGCTGGTCAAAGGGCTACTGTCATAAATACTGTGGTTGATTTACTCAGAGTGAGTATTGACTGTTCTTGTACACAAGAATAAGTTTCTACCCTAGAAGAATAGCAATCCAACTTGCACGCTGAGCTCAAGCACAATATATCATTTCAGCATCAAATGGAAAAGTTTATTCCAAACAGTGAAGCTACCTCCTCTTTGGATTACCTCTCCTCTTTGGATTCCTCTGCAACTCTACAGCAGTATCTTAAGAACCAAAATTCTGGAATCAATGCTTCTGATTCCCCAACCATGCTAAACCCTCTTCATTCATCTGGTTCTCACAGTCGTGAAAAACTCTATGTCTCTCCTGTATCAGCTTCTTGAAACAAATAGAAGTGAACTAAAGTTAAACCACTGTCCTGAAACATATAAAATGAAATGAAGCAAGCCTTTCCACGTCCCTCTTCCCCACACAGTTGATACTAGAACCAGGAAAAGGAACATTGGCTTTAAATAATCAGCCTTCTTGTATAAGAGCTGTGGATCTTAGTTAAGCACCTAATACAGTCTAGAGTGCTTACTTTTAATTTTTTGACACTTTGATCAGACAAAATGCTGCTGGCAACTTTGTACAATATTTTGATAGAAGTATGTTATGAACAAAAAATTCCTGTTGCAAACATGACAAGAAGAGACAGTAAAGGCAAGAAAGCAGAAAACAAACACATACATAAAGACTCACAATAAAGAGGAATAAAAATTTTAAAAGTAACAACAATGAAGACAAATAATAAAACCAAAAACAAATGGCAGTGGAAAGAATCTAGAAGACTGAAAGATGAAAAGTGCAGTGAAGCAGCAAAATGAAGAATACAAAAAATAGAAGAGAAAAGGAAGAAAATAAAAATGAATTATATAAATCTATGTGCAATCACCTTGCACAGAAATAAGGGAAGCAGAACAACTAGGGAGATAAGGAAATAACCCAAAAATAAAAACATGAATGTTAATTGAAATGTTTGCTTTTGGAAGCTGGGAACAGCAAACAAATTCTGTAATGTAAAATAATAATGAAAAGCAAGGGGCAGGCCAAGAATTTTGAATGAAATTTCTTGTTCACATGTTTAAAAAAGTTTCAGGCTCGCTGATTTTAGGGTTTTTTTTTTAGGATTCTCATTATTCTTTAAAGGTTTGAGTTAGTTCATCCATCAAAAGCTTTGTGGAAGAACCACAAGACAATGTTTGGTGGTTAACAGTGAAGAGGGTGTTTTCAAGCTGTACAAGCAGATGCAGGACAGAAGGAAGGGAATCACACCTGGGAGTGTTTCTCTTAAATCATCACTCTTAAATACCCACAATAATCTCCTGGTTGGGCTCTACCACTGTACTATTTATTTGAACATCTGGAAACTCTTGTAACACAGTGAATGATTAAGATGCCCTGAGAGGATCAAAAATTTCAATATGACTCTGAAACTGTAGCTGAACAAGAAGATAACACAGACATGTCCTAATCCTGTATCACACACCGCTGTTTTTTTCTTGTGGTTCCCTATCCTTGCTCCCCTAAATTCTTTCACTGTCAATAAAGATTTCCACTTACTTATTTTAATCGCTGTTTTGGTCTTCCTTCCTCTCCTCCTTCTTTTTCTGTTGTAAAGTGCCCCATTGGTGATACCTGTTCATTAGCAAAGGGGACAGCTAGGGAAAGGAGCTTAGGAAAAGCAACTGGGAGCTGCACATAGGTGGTCAGCGAGGAAAAGTGGGCTAATTCAGAGCCAGAGAATGGAATGGCTGACAGACACAAGTAGGCAACAAAAAGGAGTCAATGTAGATAACAGGTATGGTTCAAAAATGCTATGTTGGTAAATAAGAGGAAATTAGGTGCCCCAAAGCTGAATTGGCACTGACTTACTGTTCCAGAGGTGTTTTTTATGTTCTTCCAGAAAGTACACATTGAAGCCTTGAAGTGTTTAAGAATGTCTTGTCCCTGCACTGGGGTCACTCAAAGCTGTGTGTCCCCTTGACTCCAGCAGCTGCAGCAGCAACCATGGATGTGTGGCTTTTGGAAAACAGCTGGTACCCAGTCAGTCAGCATGAGTGTAGGAAGATTCAGCCTGCAAAAGGCCATGTAGCTATATCTCCACTCCCTCTCTACCAGCCCTACCCTATTGCTTCTGCTCAAAATGCAGTTTTCAGCTGGGTTCCACGGATCCAAAGATGCTGAGAGGTAACAGATGGAGATAGCCTGAACCAACTCCCCAAGGAAGGGTCTGCCACTCCAGCAGAGCAGTGTTAGAGCTTTCATACTGCCAGACTATAGATCTAGGTGACAATTTCCATCTTCAGGGAGGCATCAGTATACACAGATTTCAAAAATGTAAGTTAACACTAGCTTCACTTTTTATTGCATGGTTTTTAGAGGTTTAATCACACACCATATTTTGTGGGACTCCAGTTCTGTGGGAACAGCAATTTTGGTCAAATTTGGTCAGCAGGGTTTATTGAGTGAATATACACATACATGTATGGATATATTTTTTAAATCTTATATTGACAGTTATTGAAATACTACATCCAGAGAAATAAAAGCATACTAACACCTTCTTTTGTTATTCTAACCTGAGAAAAAAATGGAATAAAATAGTCTATCAATTTCGCAGCAGTGAAAGAGTTTTCTTTTTCTCAATGACAATTTTGCCCACTTGGTTAATAGGACAGGAAATTTAACTGCAATATATACTACTTTGTTCTTTAGATACAAATGTTTAAAGGTAAAAATGTTATCTTGTGGGGTTTCCTGACATCCTGGAGCAAAAGAAAAGGAGGAATAAAATTATCTTTAACCATATTAAAGGCTAAGGTAAAGAGTGTGAATTTGTTTTAGTTAAACCAAATCACTCTACCAGCTTTTGCCCTAAACAAAGACATTTTAGCAAATTCTGTCGAATGAAACCCAAGTGGGATGAGGTGCCAAGTATTTTGCTGCCAAATCTGTAAATGCTGGTGACATTTTCTTATTTTGCCAGTTTAATAGAGAATCAATTGTAGGATGCTACAGAAGCTCAGCTCCACAATCGTTAATTATGGTTTCTGTATTAACTACAAAAAAAAAAAAAAAAAAACAACCAAAAACAAACCACCAAAAAGTAAAACCTTTCTTACTTTCAAATATCAAGTTAAGCCTGTACAAGGCCAATAAATATAGTGAAAATACACTGAAGATTCATTGCTGTTGGCATCATTGTTGATTACAAAAAGTACAGTGTTGTTACAGCTGGGAAACAGTAAGGCAAAAGACTGTGGAATACAGTAGCATGAAATGTTGTATTAAAATTTACAGTAGTGTTCAAAGACAGAGTTGTTCAGGGAAGTGCTATGCAGTTAATAGGTAAGCATCATGACTATAGAAGTTTTTTTAAAAGTTCCAAACCCAGAGTGATGCTTCTATCCTAGCTTTGATTATTAAACATAACACTCCGCGTGATATGAGGGTACATTGATTTGGAGATGTGAACCTATTGCAACCGGTCAGCAGCTGCAGCAGGCTTTACTTTTTCTGTTGAACAAACGTGTCAGTCCCCTTTGCCATGTAAAACATCCCTTTTGTTAAGTTGGAGGAAGCAACTTGATAAGAAAAATCCTCAGATTTGGGCTCTAAATTTGAGGCAGCAAAACCGTTGGGAACAGATAAAATTCAGCAAGGGTCCTTAGCCCTTTTTGCTAGGATAAAGCTTACTTTTGGGCAGAAAGGCAGGCTCAGACGAACTGTCTGTGGCTTCATGGTTTTTATTGCTATGCTTGGGATGAAAAGACATTTGTGGTCTAGCCTCTGGGGGATATACCATGTTCCTTGTAAATATTAGGTCACCCATTGATTTACAGCTTTACTTCTGAAGTTTTCTGGACAAAGAAAAGTAAACCCAGTAACCCTTCTTTTGAAAATGTACTTTGCATGTACCTTTCATTACACAGCATTTCAATAAAAGAAATAGAGCTCGATGACTTGAGGCAATATTCTATTTACAGATAGTTTATTTTTAATTATCTTCTGCCTGTATGCTTACTGCCAGATTATATCTGCTATGCACTTACACAGATTGGTAGTGGTTGAAACAGAAATAAAATGGTTTGAATTTTTTGTTAAATCCTTGGCTTTTTCAAGGCTTCACACCGCAAATGGAGAATATGGCATTACAACTAAAATGTTTTGGTATTGAAGACTGTCATGGAATCATAACAAGTTTATTGGTGTTTGGAAACTCGTGTTTTCCAGTTACAGCAATGCCTGCTTCTCTGGAGCAGTTGCTGTGGTTATTTTTCCACCATAGCTAGTAGAGGATGATAGCACTGTCAAAGCTACTTGTCTCAGGGAAGGCTGATTGCCTTTTCAGGGCTGTCTAGTTTTGCTTTCTCAACATCTGGAGGGAGTGTTATATGATTTGGACTTCAACACAAATCAGAATCATTGCAATGTGCAAGTAGTAATTTGTATTTATGTACCAAAGTTTATATTTTAGCATATTGCACAAAATCCCTGACCGCATCACTAAATGGTTACACTCTAGTATTTATTAACCAGTTTTCTACTGACAGCAATTTCATCATACATTCATAAGGAGGAGTTGTTCTCCTGGCATATATTTGTATTTGTTATAATAATCATAAAACGCCCCAGAAGGACTATAAAGTGTGCCTGTTTCTACAATCTGTTTATGTAATGCTTATTATATGCACAGCATATATCTGCTTTTCAAGGCAATTGCAATAAAATGTGCAAATAACAATTTCTTTAAGGCAAAGACTTTTTATTCCAAGTGCATTGCCAGCAGCCAACAATGAAAAACAGAGTAAGATATGAATAGTGTGTTGTCACAAGATACATCAGATGTGATCACTGTTACAAATCTCCTTCCCCTAAAGGTATTTTTTCTTAGGCTGTCCTGAAGAAAGCAAGCCTTTTGAACAGGCTTGGCAATTTTCTCTGCAGGGTCAAGAGATGTGCAAATTAGAAGTTGCCAAAAATATTTCACAGGCACGTACAAAGACCTTGTACTTGTCTTTAAACAGCCAAAGAATCTCAAGTCTAGCAAGTAGACTTGAGATATGTCAAGTGATGAAATTGAATATGAATGTAAAAGCTTTTCTCTGCTAGAAAAGAACACAGCATTTAGATTAATATTAGCAAACCCTACTATGTCACATTGCTACAATAAGCATCTCTCTCTGGGAAATAAGAATACATTAGTTCAGGTCAATATCTGCACTCCCATCAGACAAAATTACCTAACTGTCTTTGTCTGGTAATGATAATGACATTGCTAGCCTCCAGGGAGTTGACGTCACACAACTAAGCGACTCAGGAAGAGCACAGTGTACAAGTGTATGAGTGAACCGGCAAAGACCTCCACGGGTATGGACTGATTCAGCTGCAGGATGTTGTTTCAATGCCATAAAAAAATCCAAATATGCCCCAAGCTGCGCTTAAAAAAACCCAAGCAACTTGCAAAAGAGCATTTTAGGCATATAAACAGTTGTAAGCGACCCATCAGGAAAGAAACTATTTCAAGAACAGGAGGCGTGACTGAATCAAATCTGTGATGCACAAACCACACTCAGATGTATACGTGTGTATTTGCATTTGTCATGGATAATATTCCTTTCCACTCTAAAAACCTGAAATCCTTTGACTAATCTCTTTCACTGTATATATCTACTTACCTATATGCCCCTGCCTACCTCCTGGAAGTGCACTCAGGTCTTCCAAAGACAGCCAGGAGAAAGTAACTGAATATCAAAGCTGGTAAATAAGGCTAACTGCTGTATTATCATCATTGAAGTAACAGTGGCACATGAAATCCTTTGCCACTAAAGGAAGAATGACTGTGAACTGTTTGAAAGCTTTATCTGTTTAATAAGAAAGGAACAGCCAGTTTATCAGAATGATTGTGCAGGCTAAGGTAGGAGGATTTCTTTGGTGTTTGTTCAAGGCTTTACATGAAACTAATTCTCTCTGTATATTGCATTTATTTGATTAAAAGAGAAGTTCAGTCAATACTGCTGTAGAAAAGCCAAGGCATGTCTGAACTCATTAAAGTACTGTTTGTACGCTGACACTGATGAAAGACCTGCTGCTGGTGCTGCTGTGAGTCCATTTAGTTTTTATTTGACATCAAGTTGCTTTGCCTGTACTGTCAGAGCTTGTATATGAAGCTGCAGTACCATGAAAAAAGAGCACATCTGACAAGGAGCCAGGGATTTCTCAAATGATACCTGGACACTGCCTCATTTGCTTGGTGTATGATATAACAGGTCTGGGCAATCTGCTTTTCATTTTCTTTCTTCCCCATCTCAAAATGGTGCCTATGCTCTCTCCACGGTCTGCTCCAAATAGCTGCATGTGGGAGGAGATACCTGCAACACAGCTTCTCCTACCCGCAATCCACTTCACACATGTTTGAGACGGGGAAAGGAAATGGGGCAGTCACAGGCACCCGAACTCAGCACTTGTGGAAGGAAGGAGCTCTGCTAAAGCAAAATCTTCTGCTGCCAATGGTTTTCAGCCCACTGGGCTGCCAGGAAAATCTGCTGTCAGCGGATGCAGCTTACCTAACATCATAACTGTGCAGACAGACTTTTTGTAGGGCATTCATGAAGGCTGACTTAGCCTGCTCAGGCTCATGTCACCAGACTGCCTCTATAGCCTGGGCAGGAGCACTGAAGCATGCAGGACCATTATGCGATCCTGTTTCTCTCTGGTGACTGCAGAGGTGATTATCCTCACTACGCTAAAGTTAGCTTCCATGAAAACGTTTTTAGTTGGGCTTTTATCAAAATGACTGCTTCAGGGTCGAGCAGATTATATTCCCATAGCTCTGTTTTGACATGCTGTTTTGCTTTATTTCTCTCTTCGTGGTGCTTCTTAAGCACTGCCCAGAATTTTTAGAAGCCTCAGATCTGATCTGATTCATCTCTTTTGAATAGCCTTGCAATGTTAGCCAGAGAAGATCCTTTTTATTCCCTCTTTTTTTATCTGCAAGCTAGATTTCTAAAAGGATTTGTCCCATTCTTCTTATCTGAAGTTTTCTTCATTGGCTCCCTGTAATGATTTCTGAGCACACTGGTCAATTCTGATGATGTTTATTAGGGCACAGAAGTCTCAGAAATACTTACTTACTAGAAAAAAAAAATACAGAGGGGAGGCTGAAGAACTTGGGCTTGATTAACCTGGAGAAGAATGTCTCCCCTGTATATCGATAAGCAGGTAATCAAGAAGGTGGAGCTGGGCCCTTCACAGACTTGCAAGGCAGGGGAAGAGGCATAAATTGAAACAGAAGAGTTTCAGGCTAGGTACAGGGAGAAGCTATTTCTCCAGGTGGACAGTGCATGAGGGAAGTTCCTCACTCACACTGAAGGTTTCAAGATCCAGCTTAAGGAAGGCCTCAGCAACCTGTTGTGATCTCAGAACTGACCCTACTTTGAATAAGATCTTGAGCTAGAGCACTCCAGTTGTCCTCTTCAGCCTTGATTATTTTGTGATTTGTTTTATCCATAGAGAATCTTAAGTACTGCTGAGCTTAGGCAGGATTGCCTAATCAAACTTAGTGGGTTTTTTCATCATATTTAGGAGGAAATATTTAAATGTTTGTCTATATTTTTAGCAAATAAACTACTTAAAACTCTCTCTCTACACATATATATGCGTTAACATGGGAAAGCTGAGTTTTGTGCCATATGAATCTCAGAACTACATGTGACAGTAATAGTTTGAAATCCATTTTTGCAAACATGTTCTGGGATTTAGGTTCCTTGCCTTCTTCAGCATTGTCTCCATATTATTACTCTCCTCTGACTCTACAAACAGAAGATTTATATTCCCTCATCAGGAAGCTGCTGAGCCTCTCTCACTTTAATGACAAAAATCCCTACAAGCTTCACCCTGTGTGTCCAGCCTGGAAAAGCCCAAATCCTGCTGCAGGCACTAGACCTCAACATCATTCAAATGCATTCAAACCAAAATCTTTACCATAAGAGGCAGCAGCAACATGCTTCAGCATCCAGAATCACACCCTGCTGTGGTCTCAACTATTTCTCACCTCCCAGGTCTTTCAACAGATGAAACGTATGAATGAGAGAGGAATCAATAATCCTTATAAAGACCAGGAAAATCTTCTCTCTCAGCCTCCACTCCTACAAGGCAGAGAGGCATCCAGATGAGCCCAAAGTTCTCACTCTTTTGCCCTTCCAGCACACCTGCCATCATCAAAATGAAGGTTGTCAGGTTGGCCCTGGGGCTGTTCTCTTGGCAGAGCAGTCAAGCATAGTGCTACTCTGACGGCTACACTGCACACAGGACACAAAACCAACTCCAACACTGTTCCCATGCTTTGTGCATGTGAGACCACTTGGAATGAGAGGAGATGTTGACACAGAGACACTCTCTCAGCATCTAATGCAAACACCTGCTGTGGATACCTTTTTTTTCCCCAAGAAAGCTTTTTCCTTCAACTCAAGGTCTTGATTTGTCTTGACCAGGGGTCATCCTTAGAAGCCTGTCTCCCTGAAACAAATTGGGAAAATATTCTCTTCTTATTCCACCTAGAGAAAATTTGGCAAAGAGCTAGATTTGGCAAGCAGAAAGCAAAAGCCCAACTTTGCCCTTTTAAATGACATTTTTAACTTCCATGGAAGAATTCCAGCTAGGCAATTTACCCCAGAGTTTCTATTTACTCCGTGCAAGATAATGCTACCGCAAACATAGTAAGCAACTTGTGTTATTTAGCTGAAAATTACATTTTGGGGACAAGAAAATAAAATAAACGTGTTGAAAGTTTGGCTCTGCAATGTTCTCTGCAGAAATGAATGGCAGATCAATGGCCCTGGCACAAAGACACCATAGGCACACTGCATGGAGTGCCGGTTAAGGACACTAGATGTGCTCACAGATTAAGAATTAATAGGGTTTATAAATATATTCTGCCAGTCAAACAATGTTATCTTTAATTTCATCTGTAAAAGGGGTTTGCATGCTACACATGTCTTTTTATATTTGTGAGTGCTAAAGCGGTTTCAGTAGAATGGACAGGCATGCATTTCATATTTTGGTAGTAAATTAAGCAATGGCTAATTTCAATTCCCCAGGTACTCATCCAAAAAGATTATTGGGTAACTTAGGTCCCAATATTACTTTCTAGATGCATTCACTTCATAAACTTACTCTTTCTTGAAATCCTTGCAGTCTTTTGTGGGTTTTCAGTGTTAAATATTTTTTGGGTTTTTTTTGTTTCTCTTCACCTCAAGAAACTACAGTTTTGGGATAAAGAAAAGGGAAATTTTATATTAAGAAATCATTATTCTTGTGAAATAACTGGGGTTTTTTTGTTTGTTTGTTTGTTTTTTCTTCTTTATTAAGAGATTCTGTTCAGATTTCTTTTTACAAAGATTTGTTTGAATTCACAATGAAAATGTTATTCATATTTGTTTTAAAGGACCATCATTTTGGAATGACAGTTGGAATGGTTTTCCTGTGGAAGAACTACCCCAAGCAGGTAACACAGCTATGCCAAATACATTCATTACAATCCCTCTTGAGAGAAATTCAGTCCCTGCCAGGCAAAAACTCAAGAAAAATAAAGAATGTTTAAACAAGCAATCTGCTTGGTGTTTATGTACACATGGGCACACATGCCTAATATTCCTACTGACAGCCAATTATCTTTTCCCTACTGATTCTTTCTGGTGCTTCATGTTAGTTATTGATTTTTTCATTATATTTTTCCAGTTGCATCCCAAGTTTATTATGTGATTTATAACCGAAACCATGATCTCTGGTCTAAATAATCTGCATGCTGAAAAGAACATGAGACTAATATGCCACAGGATACTGAAACACTTCACTGATTGCTACAATAAAAGTCAAAAGGATTGATTGTGTAAGAATTCCTTCAGGTCATTAGATTGCTGTGGCAGGTGCTGGTTTATTTGCAAATTCCAACAAAAAAAAGCTGGTTTCCAGCAATAAAGTTTGTGAGAATAGGAAAATTACAATGCTTGGAATATTTCTGCAACATATGTCAGCTTCTTCATTTCCATGGGTTGGACAAGTGCAGACCCCATAGCAGACTGTACTGTAGTGTTTTGGGCACCAGAGAGGACAAAGTGCTCGCCAACATTTCTGAAGAGTTTGATATATACATTCAAATCTAAATACAAGATTATCTTGATGAAGTTCTGGAAGTTGATAAGATTATTGTTATTGGGGTTAAATTAATGTGTCTGTGAGTATACATGCATGTACTATGCACATCTATATCAAGTGGGCAATTTGCATGTGGGTTCTATTACCTTTGGTACAAAGCCCCCCATAGGTGGGATAGACCTATGAAGGGAAAATGAATTACATGATGTTTGTCAACATCGTATGCCTAAACTCAGAAGAAGAAACAGAAAGAAAAAATATCTTCTCCAAGTTGATCTCCTGTGTTCATCATATCATCTTAACATGTTCACAAAAACACTGATTACAGTGTCTGCTCTTACACATGGTTCTTTTTTCCTCTCCTTCCTTCTATCCCCATGCAAGAATTTGGCAGTTGAACCGAGTTACTTTCTAATTGTTGTTACTCTGTGATATGCCATACATATTTTCTTAGGGAGACATATCAAAAAAGGCACCTGTTTAATTTGAATGTAGAGTACCTTAGTTCTTGTGAGAACATGTTCTGCAGTCTTTCAGAGACATAAGAGAACATGTAATTGGGAAATAAAATTTAAAGTTTATTGAAACACTGAGAATGACTCCAATAATCATCTCCATGTCACACCTTTAAAATCCAAATGAGACTAGTATGTGTACCAAGTGACACAGTAGATGAGGAAATTACAGTAACTTCAGGATCTGAGTGTTATTCCTCAGTGCCATTAGAGTGAAGTTCGAGGGAAGAGATTTGGTAGCATAGACTCATATTCATGATATCATGGCAGCACTAGAGTATGCTCAGCTCTAAAAACAAACTGGGAAGACTGGTAATGTCTCCTGAACTCAGAATTAGCCTCACTGGTCTCTCTCTCTGAAGTGTAGCAAGATGAAGTGCATCTTTTTCCAATATCCCAGATGGTTCTTGTACAATCCCTATAACATCCTTCAGTCTCCTATTCCCTTCCCGCTTTTCCTTCCAAAATGCCACTGACTATGAATAATTTAATTTGCCTGCCAGAGTTCTCCATCACTTTCTCCAGCCTTATGAGAGTAACTTTCTAACACTGTATTTCAATGTCTCCTGGCAGAATATTTTCCATCTGCTTTTTAGATGTGTGAGTGTGGGAGGGGCAGAGGAGGCTGGGATGGCGGGGGTGGTGTCAAGGAACAACGCCAAGACATACTGCTCTCGTTGAAATGATCTACTGCTTCCTTTCTGTTTCCACAGGGCTTGGTTCACTGCTCTCACTTCTCTTCAGTGTGGCTGCTGTTCTTCACTTCTTCCTGAGGTAAGGATAAGAAGGAAAGAGGAAAAGAAAGTCAACTTCTCCATGCATAACTTTCAGAGTGGGTTTAGATTGGAAAAGTCTGTGAAATAAAGCTTTTATTCCACTATCCTGGGCTTTTTGTCTCAGTTAGCACTGTAGCTTGCATGAAAAGTATTTGAAGGTTGGGCACTGATCTGAATGGACAGAGGGAACCAGGCAAGAGCGTGGGCACCCACAAGGAAAGGGAGCTGAACTCCATCTCTGGCAGAGATCACCCTGAGCATCGCTCTAGGAGCAGGGAGAACAAGGAGACTTTTGGTTATCACAAAGTGTAAATAACATAAAGCCATAGCTGTTCTCCAAGATACTGCTAATAGGAATAACACAAGATTATTTGCCAGGTGGATTTGAGGGGTTTGCCTTTACAATGAATGAATCCCAACAATTAATAGTTTTCCTCTATTTGAGCTGGGAGGACCGGATAAATCTTAGGTCATCCTTACATCTAGACATGCCTTTGAAGTGGTTTTCTGTGACAATACATAAATAATGGGAATCTGCAAGAGGCATCCTGATGCAGTCTTTAGGATTGCATTGAAGTACAGTTATATAATAAGAAGCAGCAACTTGGATTAGCTCATGAAAGTCAAGAAACATGACAGCAGGCATTATGCTTAAAGTGGAACTTATTAATGATAGATTAAATAATGCAGTATCCTGTTCTTCTAAAAGGCTTTTCAGGCAGTTTGATGCCTGTGGCTATGCCTGGTGTGGTGCACCCCATCACATTCAATCACAGAAGCTCGGTCCGGCTGTGCAGGGACTTTATGTAAATAGAGACCTCTTGGAAATGCCTCCCACCTTTGCCACAAGCCAAGGAACTGAACTCATTCTGTGGTGCAATATTAGATCGTGGAAACAGAATGCAGAAACCTTTGTGCAGATCTGCTGCTGACATGCAATGTGGAAAATGGCTGCTGATTGCTCCATTTTCATTTTGATCTTGTGCATTCCTTTCTTCTGAATTCTGCCAAGTACCATGACAATTAATCTAAATTATATAGCTTCTCAGTGGATAATTGATTATTACATATAGTAGCATTTTATGCATATTATGTATTTTCTTTAGTAGGTAGTAGTTTCAGCATATCTGTATGACTGACAGGGAGTTGGATGAGAATTTCCCAATCTTGAGAGTTGCAATGTAAAATTATCTCACTTAGATGTTCATGGGATAAAGACATGACTTTTCCTTTTGTTTCTAAAATCATTAAAGCTGATTTATGCTCTTCTATTGCAAAGTAGCAAACTTAAGTTACTGATATCTATTTGTCAGTGTTATACTGTGGATATATCACCACTTTTTGTCTCCATAGTCTTAGATGAGTTTGACAGATGAAAATCTATATGCAGCTGCATAATTAATTTATACTTTGTCAAAGTTAGGAAAAGATTTGAATGGCAATTCAGAAGAATCTCATGCAATGCTTAAGTTAGATCATTGCTCCATGTACCTTACAGTGTGTACAAGACAAAGACTGAAATCTACAGCTTTGTTCTATTTTGCATTAAATTGTAGGGTTCTTTTTTCTTCTTCTTCTTTTTGAGCATATGCCACCAAGCATGCTAATGAACTAGTCAAAGAATCAGCTGTACTAACAGTTAATGAGAATTCAAAGAGATTTATTTAGCCTAGCATCATCATTTCAGTGAAGATTCAAAGAGGATTAATTTGATTTATGTCAAAATGGAGGAATCTTTATATAATCTGCAGTCAAACTTTCATGAATATATTTATTCAGACTTGCAAAGTTCTTAAAATTCATGTGTAAAAGGCTATGGGAGAAGAAGACAATATTTATTTTTATGTAAATCATTCTTTTTGTGCATAAAATCTATTTTAGGTTTCAAATGTGTGTATATCTCCACTTTGCAATGCTTGGGAATTTGCAGTATAAAATGTGGAGCTTTTGAAATCAATGAGTTTTATATGTGATTATAATGGACTCCAATGGTCATTTAAAAAATCTGATGGGCAGACACAGGTAAGAAAAGATTATACCACATAATTCTTAAGGGCACTCTACCATACGTCAAAGAAATGCTTTTCTAGAATACATATCACACATACAGAATGCACATTAGTGTGTTATCAGCATTTCATTGCTCTCTTTTGGAAAAGCTGCATGACTCACATACCCAAGTAAAAAACTCGTGCTAATAACGTCATTTCCATGCATCAAAATTTCACATACAACTATATTGAGCATGGAAAAGACAGCTAATTTTAAAACCAGCGAGGTTTGTAAGTGCATCACTGTTCCTCAAACCCCACATCATTACCATTTCCAGGAACTGTGTATGGCATTAAGTGGCTTTTCATACACCATTTCCATGGCTGTTCATGCACTACTGCTTTCACACAATGACCCCATATCATGTGTGATAATGTTGAGTCACAGATGGCTTTAATACAAAAAGATTTGTGTTGAGCCATTTTCTTCACATACACATTGAAATCCAAATTATTCATGAGTAACTGTGCTTTTATTAGACAACTTGGGCTGTCTAAACTCCAAGTTCACAAGATTATTTATGCTTGGCCAGAAAAGGAAGAAATGATAGCATGTAGTATCAAATTACCTGACCGGCTTTTACAATGTCCTTCTGTTGGTTTTGGTTTGTTTTTTTGGTTTTTTTTTGTTTTGTTTTGTTTGATTTTTTGTTTGTTTGCTTGCTTGCTTGGTTTTTGTTTTGGTCCCTTTTATTGTTTTATTTTGGTGTTTTTGTTTGGTTTGTTTTGTGTTGTTTTTAATGTGTTGTCTTGTAGGGCTTTTTAAACAATAGGGAGAAGAAGCCCATGAATGCAATCTCTTGGTCTGACTTGTTCTTTCCAAGACTTTAGGTGCCTATTTCCAAGTCAGTGGATGTTAATCCAAAATCAACTATGAGAAACAAAAGCAGTTTACTTGTTCAAAGTGGCTATTGGCAATTTATATTAACATATAGATTAAGCAAACCTTCAAACTGATACGTGTTTAGGCATATAACATAAGAAAACCAGTAGATTTAGTCTTCTTTGCACCAAAATATCAGCTTCCCAATGGCTTCACAGCACAACACAAACTCTATTTCACTTCAGTATTCTTTCATGCTTAGTAAGGATATTTGCTGAAACATTTTGTCTCTGAAAGGACTTTCATGCTCTCTGGCTGTGGCCAGTGTTCTCTGTCAGCCATCATGTTCAGCACATATTAATAATGTTATGCTTCAGTGATAAGAAATTAACATCTTGTACTGCCCAACTCACTGTATGGATCCTGCACAGAACTGTTTAGACATTCAGAATGAAATGTTAGCCTTGGCTTTGCCTCAAAAAAGTGAGGTAGGAAAAATCCATTTTATTCTTAATTTTAAATAGTTACATATATTTACTTTCTATACTAACAGAACTAAGACGTGCAGAGTAATACAACATTCTTGGCCAGAGAAACCTAAAAGACCTTTAAGCATGTGGAAAAGATACAAGGCTGGTCCAGTTCAGCTCCCATGGGCATCAAAAGATATTCTTCCACTGCCATCAATCAGTTGGAGCAGAGTCTGGGGGGCTCTGAACAATTCAAAATCTAAAAAGAAACTTCTGAAAAAAATGTTGAAAAAATTAGACAAAAGCTTCTTTGACAAAAGTAGTAAAATCTGTTATCTGTTCATCCCTAAATGAAACCTTAAAATGAAAGAACATGGTAGGAGATTCAGTTAGAGCAGCAGGATGGGATAAGTCAGGCTTCTCATGAATCACATTAGGCCAGAGCACAACTAGCAACGGCAGGTTTAGACCCACCATAAACAGAATGACTTGACTTATGATGGAAAGCTGACAAGGCTTTAGCAGGGCAAATCTCACTGGCTGATTCGGGTCCCTCTCTCCTTTCTATACACCAGTCTTAACAAAATGTGCAGGAGCATGATATAGCCAAGATCTCTACGTTTGTCCTATCTTGTAACTGGCTAACTCATTAGGCAGTTATTAGTTGGTATTGACAGATGAATTCAAAGACCTTATTTACTAAAAACCCAGCTGAAAGTAAGATTGTAACAATACTCTTTAGGTGACAGTCTCAGCATGATTTTAATTAAAGGGTAATTTTGGTACGTAGCCATACAAAGAAGTAATCAGGTTATTTTAATGTGATTTAAAAGGAAAGAAGACTCATTTCACTGAAGCAGGAAAAAAATTCTGCACAGAACAGTTAATAATGATGGTCTAAATATCATCTACTACTGCAAAATGCAGGTTCTGTGTCCAGTCAGTTGTGTTGTGATAACTCTGTTATGTAAAGTCAGGTCATGTGAATGTAATGCCATTTAATGGGATAGGTTATAAAATCAGCTCTCATCTGAACAAAAATCCATTACAATTTCCCATTCTTGCCTTGACAAGGGATAAAATCTTTGGAGTGGCCTACATATCTTGGCTCTGAACATATAGTATTTCATTTTAAAATAATGCATTTACTTTTCCTTGGCCCAGAATGTAATTCTAAAAAGCACTCACCTATATCCTTATACTGCAATGTGTATATGTTTCAAATACAGGAAAGTTAACTGTGAACGATAGAGCTTGAGATCATTGGGATGGCAGCAGTATGGGTCTCAGAACTACTAGTCTCTCAGTTACTTACTTTGCTTTTTGGCTTTTACTATCTCATTGAGCCTAATATTTCCTCTGTTACCTGAACCTGCATCAGGTGATACAGTTCTAACTCAGGGTGGTTCCTGTTCCATGCAATGCAACAGCATTGTAATCAGTAAAATAAAGGAGTGAAAAATCCCAAAAGGCTGTGTCTTACCCTGCTAAACATGGAACAGCTAAATATGGAAAATAATATCTTCACAAGCCACATAATTTAACAGAAGTAATTCCCTTTTATTCCTGTTATCACTATGTGCAAGAAGTGGCATGTTCCCCTCATACATGCCTCTATGCTTCCAAAGCTTAGATTCTTGTCCTGCAAGAAAAATTAGTAAACTTTACATAACTGGCATCATACCTTTAATAGAGTGACCTAGAAGAACCACTTCAATGTTTTCTTCACAGGATAAAGAGAAAAGAATAATCTTGAACAGAAAAAGAAACATTGGCGTGAATTAGAGACCTTGGATTTTTTTGAGTCAATCTATTCAGAAACTTAGCTTCCCAGACATGAGATGTAGAATGTTTCTTCAGGCCTTTTGAAAAACAGATTACTCAAAAAAAAAAAACCTTAAGTAATCATAATAAAAGCAATGCTCTTAGATCAACCATGAGCTTGAACTTTCTCAGTGGCTATTCACAACAGAAATTTGAATATTGTATAATGAAAGGAGTTATGTCATCCTCTAAAAATGTACTGGTTTTTATAGAATATTTAATATGATCCTATGCTATGTAAATAAACTGTAGAAAGAATAATATATTAATTACTACAAGAGATCATCTTCCCCCTAATTAACATATCTCTTGAACTTCCTCTTAACATATACTGTGGATGCTATCATGTTGTAATGTGTTATTTTTATAATCTGTCCTTTTTCTAGAAGTAAAAATGGGATGAATACTGTTTTGGATATGGAGATTTGTTAGACAAACTCTGTAAGGCTTCCCACATAATAATCTTCTTTTGACTTTCAGACTGTGGCCTCACTTTTAAAATACATATGCTGCACATGGAAATATTTCATATCTCTTTGGAAGTGAAATGAAAGTATATTTTAACATTTAAAAATGTCAGGATATTCTCTCCTGGTTTTTCTATTTCCTAAATAAATGCAAAAGGAAAGATTCACAGCTGCAGTTGTCATAGGGCCAGGAGAGTGACTTTTTCCTTTTTTCCTTTCCTAAGTTTAATGGAAAGCACTATATGATTAAATAGTTTATGAGAATAGGAAATGAAATTTGTGATATCAACCTTTAGATACTGTCCAGTTTCTCTAAGGGGCCTAGAAAGATCTGAAATCACAGTTTAAGAGTATTGCATTTACAATGGATACATTACGCAGGATCCCAAGATTTCTGGTGTTGCCGGTGGGGTTTGGGAAACCACACTCTACTTATACTCCACTCCCACTTCACTTCACTTATGTTTGGAAAAAATCATCTGAAGAAAAAGTGTAATTCACCTGTTACAAGTGTTCTAGTCACTCATGTCTGCTTTGCATGACTTGTGCAAATGAACAGTGATTAATTTAAAATTACCAAATATCGTCCTCATCGTTGTTTTCACAGCTAGACAAAACCAGGAAGGCTGACATTTATGTGTTTTGCTTTAATCTGAGATTTGCTTTCTAGAATCATTTGGAGCCCTATTCAACAAAAATTTTAGGGCCTTAGGCTGGTGTTGGTTTCACTTCCTTTAAGATATTAGCTGTACCAGTGAGCTCCAAGGTGGTTAGATCTGCTCTGAGTCAGAGCAAAAAAAGAAAACATTTTTTGCTAGAAGCATCAATGGTGGATAAATATTTATTCATGAAAATAGGTCTTCAGTTTTCACTAAGCTATTATTTTTGTTGTCTATGCTGTAAGCAGATGCATTTGCAAACATGGAAACGAGTCATTCACTTCCTCTCTTTACATGTTTTGTTTATTATTTTGAACAGTTTATAAAAATTTCTAGGAGCAGTACAACTCTTCTTGGTCTCAGCCTTCAGTCAAATGAAGAATGATGAAGAATAATTTCATGAAGAATAATTGTGTGGTGAATATTCTTCCTAATTGAAAGTACATTATGAACATTCAATATATAGAGAGGTGTTAATATTCACATTTGACTATCTGCTTGTTTAGCACTCTTTGCTTCTGGCATGCTTTTAAAAATTATTTTCTTAATTCTTTAATTTTCAGTGAGTATTTTATTTGGCCTCCTGGTTGTGCTTTTTCTCCTTAAAATAAAAAATTGGTCACATTTCAGAGTCTGTGTTTACATTGTTTAGTCAGTCCTCCACCTTGCAGCCTTTTGTTTTTGTTGTTTTCTAAACGATGTCCCAAAGAAGGTATTTGAGGGCTGTAATTTTTGACTCATTTTAGTGGGATTACACACTTTTATGAGTTTATCTTAGATGGCCAAAATATTTTTATTCACTTATAAATATGGTTGTGTGCTTTCACTTAATTCAGTACAAACAGAAACCATTACTCAAGAATTACTCAAGAATAGCGAGTAAACAAAAGTCACAAAAACTTTCACTGATAAACAGAGCATGAAAGGAATCAAAATGAATGATTGGTGTCTATGTTTGCAAATGTGGTTTGAAAGATTCAACAATAGTAGTTATGGTTACCATAAGGGAACTCCACGGAGAAAAAACACAGGCATTAGCAATGTTGTTAGGCAGTTTGAATACATTTCTAGCAAAATAGGGTATGTTTTTAATACTGGAGTTTTAAAAAGTTTTATTTAAGCAAATTTCTCTGAGGCCTAACCTTGAAGGTTGTCATGTTATATTATTACACTATATAAAACCATGTAAGTTTTACTTAAATTCAGAAAAAGTAGGATGTCACATAATACATATACAAGAATATATTTTGCTTAAACATTTTTCCAAATAATCTTTTACTTTGCTCATTTTGGTGCACACTACTCCCTTATATAAATACAACTATTGATGTCAACCATGCTATAACAGGTTTGTCATTATACCCAAGTTGTTGTCCCTGGTGTAGCTTCTGTAGCTGAAATCTGCATTTAAAACATTGACCTAGAAAGATAAAATAAATTTTATTTTTGGAAACCACAAAATTTCAGATGTGTTTACAAAATGGGAATACCTATCAGATTGTGCTGATAAATAGAGACAATGCACACACAGACTGCAGGTTCTGTATGGGAAGTGCTCCTTGACCACATTGTGACAGTGAAAATTTGGGGAGCTGGTGAGCCTCATTTGGCAAGGCCTCTTTAATCACTAATACACAGGACTCTAATGAGCAATAAAAGTGCTTCAGATACAGGACACTAAAAATTTATGACTACCCTCTACTAGTGTGCTGTCTCACAGATGTTCCTCTCTATATGGAGAGAAGCAGAGATAGGTCCTCATGGTGACAAACTTCTTTAATATCTGTCTCTATATAAGTTTATCCAGTTATTTATAAAACTATATAAGGTTTCTAAACTATATTTGTATCTCTTTCTCTCAGCAACCATGCCTTCTGCTATTTTGAGGTGATAGTTGATACCCAAATAAATCCTATTTGCTATATTCAGCCCATCTTTATTTTTGGTTTCTTATAACTAATGGCTATGGGTCTCATCAGTTTGACCTTGAAAAGACCTGCTGTTTGCCTCATAAGACAATACAGATATGATGTGCTTATGAAAGGGTAACAGAAGTTAGCAATCAGGGACTAGAGATTAATTCAAATTCAATATTTCATATTATAAATGAGGTGGAGTTGTGAACAATGTGTTACTTCTCATTGGACAAAAAGTCAGGAAAGTCATATTCTAACTCTTCCACCATCTCTCTGCAACCGGCAGCTCTGAAAGTGTGCTACAGATTCTGCTTGTTCAGTGCTAAATTTGGACAGAAAATGAAATTAATCTCATCTAACTTTAGACCACTCCAGTGAAGATGCCAGCAACCAAGCTGGTCACCCTAGGCCCCCTTTACAGGCACGTAGACACAGTCGGGTGAGACTCACAGGCTTTGTATGAGATGGATGTTCACTGACTATCCAGCTTGCAGTATTCTGCATGGGTTTGGAGGAAGTCTAGTCTTAAAACCTGATGGTCAGGCAGATATCGTCCTCACTGTTGCCTGAAGCTAATGGAAGCTGCAGACATTCAGCGCTACTGAAAACCAGAGTCCATTTCTGACATACATAATTTGCAATGATTCTTCTGTGGCCAGCCTGGAAAAGCATTCTGATCTGTTACCAGAAATATGTTACAGAGGAAGTGACAAAAATGCAGATTTAGATCTTAACTCAGCCACAAAACTATTTTAATAGTTGATAAACTCTGTAACCATTTCCTAACCTCAAGTGTATTTATGACTTCTGAGAGGTGATCAGAGTTCATATGGTGGTGGGTCCATAGAAGAGTCTACAAATAAACAAAGTTGATAATGAGCTAATCCTTCAATTTCAAATTTCAGCATTAAAATATGTTCAAAAGTATAGGACTGCATTCAAGTTTACTTTAAATACTGTCCATCTGTGGTTGCTGAAGTCTATTCAGGAAAGCATTCTATCTGAAAAACAAATGCAGTAAAAATGCAGAGCACTGGGAGGTTTTAGAGATCTACCTATTTTTAAATTTCATCTTCCTCTAGCAGATCTCATTTTTAGGACATAAAATGATATACCAGATATATCTTTTAAAAAATGAAACATTTCCTTTTGTCATAGCAGTAGATGTCAAAGTAGAAAGTACTGTACATGTGCATAGAGGATAGAAAAAAGGGATGGAAACATTTTTGACTTCATGTTCCATAGAGTCCTGTTTAATATCTGATAAAGGTTTTGTAAGACGCTTAAGAAAGGGTTAAGAGAGATCATAGGCTGATTTGAAGGAAGGGGAAAAGGAAGAAGGGGAGCCAAGGCAGTGCCTCATCTGTGGCATGACATGATGGAGCATGGCACAAATTGAAGCAAAGCAAAACTTTCATGCTTCTGGAAAATAGTAGCTTTCCTCACTTATGAGATTGTGTCTTGAGTGTAAGTAGGGCTTCCCAATGTCAGCAAAAAAAAAGAGACCACAATCTCCTTTTGAAAATTTGTTTACAATGGTGATCTCAGGTTAAATTTCACTTCCAGCGAAAGAAAAATACTGAGGATATTGGAACACAGCTTGAGGTTTGAGATGCTAACATGACTAGAGAGTAAGAAACCTAAATACCTCAGATCTGGGTGGACTATCTGCATGATGATACTTATCCTCAGCATAAACCATGAAAATAAGAAATAAAAACTTGTTCTCTTTTGGCCTGCAAAGCTATATATATATTCAGATTATTCTTTTACTTTTACAGATGTATGATCTGAACAGGATATCCTGGACTAATTTCAACAGACTTCATTGTGATGCTAGAATCTGTGTGAATGCGTGGATTCTTGAATATTAAAAAAGCCAGTTCTTTCCTCCATCATCACAAAAAGTAGCTAGTAGCTATTTCACATGACAGAAATACTTCTGAAGACAGTTGCAGCATCTCATTATATTGGATTGGGAAAAGCCCACACATGAATTTAAATGCTCAAATGGAGTGGATGCTAGTGAGCTATAAGATCTTTTCCTTTGAGATTTTTTCCAAGCAAACAGTGTAGCAAAGGAGGAAACTAAAATATAAGTGAAAATCAGGATTCCGTGTTCAGCTGCTGCAGCTTACATATATTTGACTGTGACTTACAAGCAAGGAAAAACTTTCTTACCATGTGAGCATGGTAAAATATTTGAAGAACTAGGGCAGAGAATTTCCAGCGATGGAAATATTAAAAACTCAGTAAATCATTTGCCAGCCTGGTGTAACTGGCCTACTTCAAGCAGGGTTTGGACTAGATACCCACTAGACATCCCTTCCAGCCTCATTTATTCTATTATTAGAAAGGTTGGGCATTGATTGTACACCTAAGGCAAAAACCATCAACTCCAGGGTAAAAATCAGAGTGAAAAGCAAGGCAGATTTCTGCAGGCAGACTATGTCACAGAACGAAGAAGATTATTTTTGAAATTATTTCTCCCAACAGCTCTAAGAAGTAGAGGTAAAAACACTTATCTTCAGGTCAAAGGTAAATTTCCACTTAAATTTGAGACATTCACTACTCACTTAAAGTTATGCTAATGAATAAAAGACACCAAAATAGACTCAATGCTTTATCTTTAAGCTAAAGGTAGATGAGAAAACACCAGTCTTTACAGTTGCAGGTTTTCCATGCAGAACAGAAAGATGAAAGTGAAAAACATTAGGAGCTGCATTGTTTCTAGACTTCAGTAAAACAATTTGACATTTTCCTGATGCCTTCTCCTGGACAAAATGGCAAGACACAAATTAGATGGGTAGGAAATTTGCTCCCAGGCTGCACACATAAGAAGGTGATCAAAGGTTTTTACCAGCCTGTCACAAGTAGGATTCCCCAGGGGTCGATATGGGGCCGCACACTGTTCAACATCTTCCAAAATGATGTGGACAATGAGACAGAAAGCACCCTTACCTAGTTTGCTGATGACACTAAGCTGCATGGAAAGGCAGACCAGAAGGAAAAACTATCTTACAGAGTGTCCTGGGCAGGTTGGAAGAGTGGACTGGCAAGGATTTAACAAAGACAAGTGGGAAGTTCTGCCGCTGGAATGGAAAATTGAAAGAGTCCAGTATGGGTCAGGATTTGCGTGGTGCACAACCAGCCTTGCTGAAGGGGACCTGGTGCAGGATGAACAGGATTCAGCAGGGCACTGCTGTAGCAACAAGGGTAAATCAGATCCTGGGCTGCATCTGCAGGGGCTTTGCTGGAAGGAGCAGAGATCGAATCATCCCACTCTGCTCAGAACTTGTCAGGCCACACCTGGAATGCAGAGTGCAGCCGTGGTGCCTACAATTTGAGAAAGATGTGGACAGACTAGATAGAGTCCAAAGGAGGGTCACAGAGTTGGTCAAAAGGCTGAAGAACATGCACTGTGAGGAAAGACTGAAGGATTTGCTTTGCTGGGAGAAGAAAAGGCTTAGAGGGGACTTCATCACAGTACTATGGCAGTTAAAGGGCAGCTACAAAGAGGAGACACATGGAGAAGACAGGGAGCAACCATTACAAGTTGCACTGGGAGAAGTTTCATGTCCGTACCAGAAAGAATTTTTTTTCAGTGAGAACAACTGATCACTGGAACAATCTCCCCATGGATGTGGTAGAGCCCTCATTGTTGAAGGTTTTCAATACACAGTTGGATAGGGTGCTATAAAATCTTGTCTTGGCTCTCTTTCCCATGCAATATTGGACCACATGACCTTTCAAGGCCCATCCAACCTGGGATATTCTGTGATTCTATGAAAGAGGAAGAGATAAAGTATATTTAACACCACTTGGAATGCACCTGTGTGTTAAGGCATTACTTCATTAGGGAGCATGTGGTCAACAGTTGATTTCAGCAGACTTGTAAGGGTTTGGTATCTGTGACCTGTGGTTATTGCCTATACTGAGTGTTCTCCACCAGCTCCCAAACTTACAGAACTGTTCTCACTCAGCAACAAGCACACACTCACCCTTGAGATAATTTTCCTTTCAGTTGCTTTCCTGGCACTAAAACTGCAAACAAAAAGACTGTCTCTCCAACACTTCTTTCACTGCCAATCCTCCTACATAGGTTACAGGAGGAAAGTTTCCCTGGGTCAAGTGTGAAGAGGAAGAGATTTAATAAAAAAGCGTGGAGCTGTACTGGAAGAACTGACAATCTGGAAGGAAACAAGAGGAGAGTTAGCAAATATTGGTTCATGTTCCTCTCTGTCTCTTGGGACTGAACACAGTAATCTCAAATCTCTGTTTCTTTATTGCCTGGAAACTGTACTGCCCATATGTCCCCAGCTCATGGCATAAGCAGAGCTAAACAGGAGATAATTTATCTTTGCTGTTCCACTCTCAGCTCATGCTGCCATGACAGTATAAAAATATTTAAAGGTCTATGGTGTTCCTTGCTCTGACATGTGTGCCATTACAATTGGAATACTTTATGACATTTCAGCTGCTCCCTAGTAGGAAAATCTTACTCGAATTGAATGCTATAGACCACTCACATGGAGACCACCTTCCTATATGTGTCTAATACAGTTGTTATGAACTATGAACTTTTTGCTATGAACTTTTTTCAGCTATCTTTATTTTTCTGTAGGAGAGAGATATTCTTCAATGTCTAAGAATCTCAACAAATGATTCAAAATTATTGTTAAGAAATCACAATGTGATATATTGCAGTTTGCTAACCAGGGAAGGATGTTCTTTGTTCTATGGTGACAACTTTCTGATAACCTTCTCATGTTGTTTATAGTTAAAAAAAAACAAACAGAAACAACAAAAAGCTTTTGGGTTTATTTATTTATTATTCTAACAGAAGACTGTACCATCCTGAAGGGATCCTGCCAATTTCTGAGTGAATTACTTCTGATATTTCACTTGTAATCTGAAACATGGAATCAAGTCTCATTTCAGGCAAGTTTTACTAATTGTTTCTCTGGATTGAATTTAAATTGCATGAAAAAAGAAAAGGTTGGGGAGCGAAAAACAAACCATTCTACTGATATGAAGGTTTAGCCACCTGCTGGTCTTGTTCCCATAGATTGCACTCGGGAGTCTGGATGGTTTTGTGGGTGACTTTGCTTTCTGTTTCAGACATTTAAACTCCTGTTTGAATGAGGTTTGGTGTAGTGAGCTAAAGGAGGTCAGAACTTAGTGCATTTGAACATGGCAGTAACATGGCAGTGTAACAGAGTCCTACCTTCCTGTGCCTCTAGGTAAGAGCTGAGGAACATGTCCCAAGATCTGGAGGTACTCAATGTCCCCAGACCTGACAAAGGGAAGGTTGAGTCTCTCATAAGAAATCACTGAACCTCCTATTTAAATCATGCTAAGCCTCCTCAGTTACCTTGAGACATTTCAGAGTGAAACTTAAAATTCATCTTTTATATCTTATTAACATTTTTTTCATAGAAGAAGACTGGATATTTGAGGT
The DNA here is from genome assembly GCF_000277835.1 of Geospiza fortis. Taxonomy (NCBI): domain Eukaryota; kingdom Metazoa; phylum Chordata; class Aves; order Passeriformes; family Thraupidae; genus Geospiza; species Geospiza fortis. The sequence goes on from NW_005054331.1 coordinate 2,217,468, forward strand.
TTAGTTCAACTACTGTAAGCCAGGGACAATCAAAACCATACATTGTGAAGGTTTTCAAGTTTTCTTCCTAATTTATGAAGACTGTGTGGGAGAAGACAACAATCTGTACTCAGGAGAAATGCAGTGATTCAGCCTGTTCCGTATGGTGAAATATTCTTTTAAGCAGCTGCTGTACCTTGTAGAAATAAAAAACAACAACAACAACAAACAAATAAACTCCAGATTCCACTTTAATAAACCTCATAAAAAAATTAAGCTCTTGTTCTTTAAAATACTGCACTATTGTCTACAGTCTTAATGCGATATTTGGTATTGTTTGGAAACATAGCATAATGCTACTTCCCTTTCTATTTGGCTGTAGAAGCAAGAGTTATTAATCACACTAGACTATTATGGAAATTAGGGAAAGCACAGAGGGGGAATGGTGCCGAGACCTATTGTTGCAGGGAAGAATCTGGGGGGGGCTCTTCCCTAAGTGTCCCCATATGCAAAAAATGATGGTTGAGATGCCTTTTTAGGAAATTGAGAGTACTTTCTGCATAGCCAGCTGGCCAGCTAGGGTCAGAGAGATCCAAGCACAGCCCTCACTGTCTCTATCAGCGCTGAGCAGAATGCCTGTCAGCAATAACCACAACTTGCCTTGCTCATCGACTGTGCAGGGACAGAAGAGGGGACAGAACACGTACTTATGCACACAGAGTCACCTGGAGAAATGGTGATCAGTTTAATTTGGTCTGAGTTGTTTATCAGTCTTGGTTCCTACTCTGGGAAGTAAAGGACAGTATGGAAAGGAGCTGGTAAACTCAGTGACAGCATAGAGTGGTGTCTGTTCCTCTACACCTTTTCTGGAACAGAAACCAGCTGAGGATTTGCAGAGATAACCTCAATGTAGATGTGGATGGTCAGTTCTGATTTTTGGCCTGTATTAAGTATCTTACTGTCATTGTGCTAAGAGCATAACAACATGATTTTATAGGTCTGGGAACTTGATGTAAAACCTGACGAACATTGAGATTATGTTACTCAGGAGACTACTTGAAGGGTCATGTACTCTGACATGTCTTCTACTCATTGTGAGAAACCCCAGAAATATTAAAACCATCATCGCTGATGCCTCTGATGGGCACAGTCCTCTGTGATTTATACTCTTTGAAGGCACAGTAGAATAATGTTCCTTTGTGCATTCCCATTTCACTTTCTGGTCTGATCAGGAACAACAATGGCCCAGAAAATCTGACAACCTCAATAACAACTGTTCCTGTTCACTGTGGACATCTGCTACAAGTCTCAAGGGACTTCTAAGGATTTTGACAGCCAGTGACTCCATTCCAGATTGTTGTTATCACTACACATAATTGCATTTTAATTTATATGAGAAGAAAGCATTTCAAGCTTTTTTTTAGTGGCAAATATAGTGTTGGTCACCCTGCCTTACATGGTCATTGCAGCCTCAGGGGGATTCATCAGTCAAAAAAAGCCAGGTCCTACCATCCACATGCCAGAGACCACGAAGAACTGCATGTTCATATTCAGAACTATTTCTTGGCTCCCTAGCAACTGTTGCATGAGGTATAAACTATTGATTGAACTAAATAGAAAATAGCCATTCAACATTTCATAGAATCATACAATCATTTAAATTGGAAACTTTATGATCAGGATGCCATTGGCCTTTTTGGCCACTTAGGCACCTTCCTGGCTCATGTTCAGCTGGCTGTTGACCAGGACTGACAGGTCCTTTTCTACTGACCAGCTTCCCAGCCACCCCAGCTTGTTGCGCTGCATGCAGTTGTTGTGACAGAAGGGCAGGACCCGGCACTCTGCCTTTTGAACCTTGTACGATTGTCCTTGACCCACTGATCCAGCCTATCCAGATTCCCCTGCAGGACCTTCCTCCCTCCAGCAGATGAACATTCCTGCCCAGCTTAGTGTCATCTGCAAGCTTACCAAGGGTGCCCTCAATCCTCTTATCCAGACCATTGATAAAAATATTAAACAGGCCTGACCCCAAAACTGTGTTCCTGGGAACACAATTTGTGACTGACCGCAAACTGGATGTAGCTCAATTCACCACCATCTTCTGGGTCCAGCCACCCAGACAGTTTTTAATCCTGCTAAGAGTGCATGTGGCCAAGCCATGAAGCTTTTCCAGAAGAATGTTGAGAGAGGCAGTGTCAAAGGTTTTACTAACATCTGGGTAGAATAGTCATCCACTAAGAGGTCACCTTGCTGTAAAATGAGATTGCGTTAGTTGTTTTTGCCCTTATTCTTCCCTAGGCAAAATTCATTGTACCTAAAAGAAGGACCTACACTTTGCAACACTTTTGACTCACTCCCAGCCTCCTTCATATACACTTTTGAGGAAACCTAGCATCAAGCAGCATGAGCTAAAACACACTTTCCACAGAGCAGGTTCTGTCTTGCAGCAAAATACAAAATCCTATCTCACAGAACACATTTGCAAAGACATTCTATAGGACTTGTCTAAATCAGTAGGAAATAGAGACTAAGGTATACCTACAAATCCCATTCAGTGAGAATTTGGCACTGGGCTCCTGAAATATTTTAAGGTCCAGAACTTCATTCAGTGGATTTATTCTGTTTCCTTTCCATCTGCAGGGTGTGGAAGAAAGGCATCAGCTTTCTTTTGTCCCATTTCACAGACTCCAGTTTACTTCAGTTACATACCCCCTTATTCCATCAGAGCAAAATAGTTTATGAATTCAGATTCATGAAGTTGTCTCTACTCTCTGAGTTAAAATGTTCCAGAAAGTTGATTCGAAGAGCAATAGGGATAAAGTGATGATTTGCAATGTTCATGGCATTGCAATGCTTTAATTTCTCCCAGCAACACCCAGATATATTCAAATGCAGCTGCAGATATGTCATTGTAAGTTTTTGTTATTGTGTCCAAATTCTTATGGGGGTGGGGGTGGCATCCAGATGTAAATTGAAGATCCAGGAAATCCTTCACACTGAGGTCAGAGGTGTTTACATCCCTGGATTCAGCCTGAGAAACTAAAAACTTGGAATGGAATTTTTTCCAACCTTTTTTTTCCCTGACATTCAGGGTGGCAGCAGCTGTTAGTGCTGATGTTAATGACTTTGTGCCCAAAAAGACACAGCGAGTGACAGATTGTTAATGATTATATAGGGTGATCATCTTTCTTTCTAAAGTATCTTTTTATTATTGTTCATATCATTCATTGTTACTGACCAGATTTCAACATCATCATTCAAAAACAGCCCTTCATCTCAGAAGAAATCAGACTGCTTAGTTTAGGTGGAGCAGCAAATTCCTCATTGGGGGAAAATAATTGATTCTGCTATTTATGTTAGTGATAGGAAGATTTTCTTTCAATTGTGGAGCACAAGGAGTAGCACACCATTGCAAACTCTAATTTCTACATATTTTCTGGTATTCCAGCATTAAAACAACATGACCATGAATGTTGCAACCTTGGCCAGAATGTTGCAAATACTTATGGGGATGCTGAATTTTAGATATGCAAGTCCAGTGAAATTCAACAAGGATAGTAATACGCAGGCAAAAAGTGATGCTGATATTTAGAGATAAAAAAGGCAAATAAACACAACTCTCTGAGTTACTACCCAGGGATGTGGGCTAGTAATGACATTGTTGTTGTAAGAATGTAAATCCTAGGCATACATCAGAAGCTGGCCATCTTTCAGTTATCTGGAAAAAATCCAAGAGCAGAGGTAAAATTCATGTTTCTGTGGGATGTGTGGGATGTATGCCTCCCTTTTCTCTACATTTTCCTTTCCATTTTAATTTGTGTGTTGTGTGTGTGTTGGGAGTGAACTGGGGTCCTGCTAGTGGCAGCAAGTGCTCAAACAAACAAGCTCTGCTAAACCCTGTGGCAGAGGGAGGCTGGGGGCGAGCCCAGGAGCTGAGTCAGTGTGCTCAAACTGAGAGATTTAGTGGGAATACATCAGCATCAGAAAAGTGATGGCTGGAAATGCATCTGAGCTCTAGGGTGGGCTATTTTAAGTATGAAGAATTAATTGTAGCTGACCTCAGAATAAGTCTGCAGGTTGGACACTCTTTTATAATGTGTGACAGGCTTGTCAAGTACTCAGAACAGGCATGTGAATGCATCAGTTCAGCAAAGCTGGGCTTCAGATCCAGTTTCTTTTTCTTATATCTGGCACCCTATTTGCCTGGCTCTTTTAGAGGACATGAAGGTGAAAAGCAGGAG
>NW_005054331.1:2221718-2226912 GCF_000277835.1 Geospiza fortis
AAGAAAAAGTAGAAAGGTCTGAAAGGTCTCCATTTCATCCCAATATGGAATGGAATGGAAAACTGTTTCTCAAATTGAACATATTCCTGGAATAGGAATAAACAGTTTCCTGCTCATTTCTATTAATGGTTCTTCATTCTTTCCACGGATTTCAGATTATTAAGTCCAAACACCTTTGAATAATGGTTCCTGCAGGAGATGCTTGGAATGGTTGCTCATGTGTGAGTGAAGATGGAGGACAGTGGCCACATAAAAACATCCCACACTTTCCTTCGTTTATTTTCATAGTATTCCTTTGGCCTTCAACTAACACCAATCATTTAGGAGAAGAAAGATATGATGAAAGCCTGTCATAAATAATTATATAGTCCTGCATTTCTCTCAGCAATGTTCAGCACTTACTTTTGAAGCATGCCACCACTAATACACAATTGTTGAAATGCTTCAAGTTATTTGCTTTTTGTGTAATGATGAATTTTTTCCACTGATGTTTTTTATTTGATGAAAACAATGCAACTGACTGGGAGCCAAGAAGATCCTGTATTCTAACCCATGTGAGACAAGGATTTGACTAAGACCTTGTCATCCTAAGCATGATTGACTGGGTCAAAATTAAAAAAAAATTTAAAAAAATAAACAAAGTTAGGAGGTAGCAGGAAAAAATGAACAAATGTCCACTGATTGAATACTTGACACCTCTGGTGAATGAACTTGGGCAAGATGATTCATGGTAGGAAGATTTTATTAGATTATGGATATTGCTAATTAGGCAAGCAGCTGTTGCAGCCAAGTGCCTCCTCTTCTAACCATTTTTCTCTTTGCTGTTCTCTGGAATCCTGTGTCTCTTATTATATTGTTGTACACAGAACTTGTAATAATTTTCCATGCCTTTTATGCCTTAAATTAATCTAGCATAATGCTGCATGGGAACCTTCTGCCAAGATGTTCTGGTAAATGTTCTAGTGCAGCATATAGCTGGCCTCTTATAGAGCAGCAGATAGCTTTACCTCAGTGCTCGGAGATCGACACCATCACTGTTGAAGAAATTTGCCAGTTTATCTGTCCAAAAAGTACTAAGAAGTACTTATCAGCCTTCTCCTACTGTTCCTTGCAAGATTGAGCAAAACTGCATAGAATCTTTTTTCCCATCACCTGGCTGGGAATCACTTGCGTTGGTGATACGTTACTTCTGCAAGGAAATGAAATGCTGCAATTAGACTAGGAGATTGCTCAGCTCAAGCCTTAAAAGCCTTGAACTTCCTTACAAAAGAAGCTTTCACTTCAGATGATTTCAGCACTGGTATAATGAGTCAGAGCACAGGAAAAACATTCCTGTAAATCTTGAGAAGTGCTCTGGGTCGGCAAATATTATATACCTTCTGCATAAACTGCAGTTCAGTTCTGATTTTGGCCGTGCAAATAATGTGATCATGTGAATGAGTCCAGATAGTTGCCCCTTCACTCCATTCCCAGAGCCTAGAATGCAGTGAACACTTTAATCTCAGCAGGACAAAATGGTTTGCACTACACTGTATTCAGCCAGATTGGAGTTCAGGCAGAATGGGTATGTAACTGTCTGAACCTCTCTGTTCTACATTTGTTTACTTGCAAACTCTGAGGCAAGTGAAATCCATGTAGCATGCATTTCATAGATTAGGTAGGTACAGGAAATGCCATTTTGAGAGAAAGAAGGATCAGATACAAAGGACACATAATTATTAAACAAACTCCCCTGTCTGACCATTCATGCTCCCAGTGCCAGAGACTTTCACTGCTGGGACCAAAGTCCCTTCACAGGGGGCCAGCTCCAGTGAACCCAGAGTTGTCCTGCTTGACTCCCCACACACCCCATTCCACAGTCAGACCAGGTTTCCTGACCAGTTCACCTCCTGGTTTCCCATAGCAGGGTCAGAGTTCTGGTCCCTTGAAGCCATTTACTCACAGCGCTGTGAAACAGAAAGAACTCGAGCTGCTGCCTCCAAGGAGGGACCCCCATCAAAGGAACCCCTGGGCTGTTACACCCCCAGTCCAAGGGTGCAAAAGTTTCATTCCTCCTCTTCAGTCCTCAGCTCCTGAGTGCCTTTGAGTGTCTGGTCCCCTGGCTCACAGGTCCCCAGGCCCTTCCTGGGACAGTGGGTCACAGCCTCTTGCCTCATGCTCCCAACCTCTACTAACACTGAACCTGCACACTGAGCGACCTGCTCTGAATGTATCCCTTAACACGAGAATTTATAGAACAATCACAAATATTTAAAGACAGCTTGCCAAAAATCTTGCTATAAATCATGAGCATATTTAAACAGAACAGAAGTAATATTACCTATCATAGAGTTTGTATCTAGAATCAGGAATAAACAGGAAGCTAAATTACATGGGTGAAGTTCCAGTTAAAGATATTGTAAATAGAAAGAACAGATTGTTGAGAATGATGTGTTGTAATCAGGGCTGTGGGGGGATAGAATATAAGAAAATAAATATAGCATTTTATTTTTTATTTATTGTATTTTTATTGTATTTTTATATTATTTTCTTTATTTTCTTTTTTTATTTTTTATTTTTTAATTTTTTAAAATTTTTTATCTTATTTTTATTTTATTTTTAGTTTTAGTTTTTTATTTTATTTTTAATATTTTTAATGTTTTTATTTTTTAATTAATTAATTTGATTTTATTTTTATTTCTTTATTTTTATTTTACTTTATTTCTTTTCTATTTTTATTTTTTAATTTTTAAATTTATTTTATTTTATTTTTATTTCATTTTATTTTAGATAGTGGTAGAATTTTGGCTGGAGTTTATCTTTTTTTGGTCCCAAATGATTTCTGATCATTATATATGAGCAATAAAAAATGTGACTGTGTGGGCTGGCTATAATGAAGCTGGGATTTTGTATTCATTCATCACAAGATGTAACTCCTAAGTGCATCTGTTATCTATTTCAAGATCGTATTTCTTTTGGGTAGTTTTATGGATAATTGAGTTAGTGAGGATCATGGTAGAAAATCATCTGGAAAGAAGGTACATAGAGATTTCAATGTGGTTTCTCTTTTCTGTGCTCAGTCGTGACAGAAGAATTAAAAAAAAAGTTTACTTTATACAGATTTAGCCACATAAGCTTTAGCTTAGCATTTCATTCAGTCGTGAAGACCCTCTCTATCAATGTTGCATGGAAATTCATCTGTTGTCTTATACATCTGTCCTGTCATGTGGAGAACTGGCTTGTGAAACTGCTTATCCCTCAGCAACTACTATACAGATCCTAAATAGTAGCTTAGGTGAGACACTTCCAGTGGCTGATAACATAAAACTCACTTTTGGGATACAACAAAAACCTCTCTGCTCAGGTTAAACTCTCTGAGAAGCCCTCCAAGGAGAGAGAAACATTCAGGTCTTGCAAAGTCCTAGTGGAAGCTGGGTATAGCCTTCAGCAGGTACAGATAAAACTCCAGTCTCAGGCATTAGGCTGCCCCTCTTCCCTAGAAAAGGAGGCATGTGGCAACAAAAGCCTAAATGCAAAAATTCCGATCTCATTTAAAGCTCTCTAGTCATGTGTTGCTTGTATATATAATTACAGTGAACTTCAGAAGCAGCAGAAGCAGTGAGTTGCTGACACAAGGGAAGGAAATGGAGGTAGGCATAAGCTTGAACACGGTCACATGCATGAGTCAGTGGAGAGTGTAGAGACTCTGTGCAAACAGCAGAAGCTGTTTAAAGAAACACCTTCTCAGCTGTTTGCTTACTGGAGGCTACTGTTCCTGCAGCTCTGCTGGTAGAAGGGAATATGTATGAATCAGAGGCTCCCACTCACAGACCCACATCTTCATGCAAGACCACTTTTATTAACAGTGTTAGCAAAGACTCTGGACCTTATGGTCCCATCAGGGAGATACAAGCACAAACCAAATTATTCTGATTCTGTGATGAGGAGGGAAAAGAAAATGGTGAGCAATGGAAAGCTGTAAATTAATAGCCAGACATCCACCAGAAATGGTTTCTCAAAAACCTAAATTGGCGAAGAAGTTTATTTTCCACTGCCTCCAAAAACCTCTATCATTCCTTCGTGTGTGCTGTAATCAGAAATTTGTTTATGGTAGAAAATATGCTTAGTGCTAGAGGAGGTCTAAAAGTGTAAGCAAAGATTAAATGCCTGACTCCTCCTGATTTTCAGCATAACGTATAAGTCAAGAGGCTTACTGCAACAAAGTGTTGCTCTCTGTACCTTTCAAGTGTTTCACAGTGGACCTCAATGTGCTGTTTTTCAATGCATTTCTGAGAAGCATTTAGTTTTTGCCTAGAAATTGCTGTGCTATTTTTGCATATTCAGATCTCTGTATCATTCCAGTTTGGAGAGGCCAACTGTTCCCTCTGTTTCCATATGAAGACAGAATGAATCAGTGTTGCTTCCATCCGTACTGCTATTCCCCCAAATGCTTTCACAGATGTACTGGGAACATGGAGTTCTGTGGTCTGTAACTGTAATACCCCAGACTGGGCTGCTCTCAAAAGCCACCCTTCAGAAACCATATGATTATAAGTAACTCAAGGCTGGTAGGAATTACCACACATTACATGAGGAAGGATCCCATGAGGCTGCTCAGGTGATAGCAAAGCTTTAACAGGAAAAAGATTTCACAGAAGCAAAATTTCACTGAAGGCTTCCAGCAATCTGATTTGCATCCTTAGGAGAAGAAAATTCCTGCGTCTAAAAGTGGCCAGCCCAGTACCTACTAGATGACCTATAAGGAAGTTCTACTGCTTGTCATATCACTTCTTTTTAATTTGTTGTGTACATTTTAGCTTGCTGTCAGAAAGCTTGGTACTGGTACTTCATATACTTCCTTCTCCTCAGAAATCTAGCATATACTCCTGAGTATACGAAGACAGGTGATTTTATACATAGCCTGTTGTGAGAATGAGTTCCCAGCATCATTGCGCATCAGTTGTAATAGCTCAGCACAGGTATCAGTGTGAGTTCAGAATAGAACAACTAATTAAATCCACATTCCTGATGAGGGAATCAGGGAAGGTAACAAAGTACAGTGGCGAGACAATGTCAACAGGAGGGAGAGGAAGGTCTTCAGCTCCTAGGACTTCCAACTCAGCAAGCCTGGGCATTTTTTTCCTGACACTCCAATAGCAATAACATCAATAACAGTTAGGAATAAAGTGTTAAACTAACAGTTAAGAGAAAAATG
>NW_005054331.1:2226924-2227188 GCF_000277835.1 Geospiza fortis
TTCCCTATCTGTGAGACACTTAGGCTCCACCAGCTGTGCTGGCTGGCTTCCTACATCTGGGTTCCAAAATGGGTAACAAGAAAACTCTGAGGGTACTATTTTAAGAACTCTGGCACCAAGCAGAGAGGAGAAAGGGAAAAAAAATCCCAACTCTCCACTTCTTTACTGAAATCATTCTGTTGAAAGCATTTCTGTTTGGCTGCCACAGCTCACCAAGCAGCCTAATGTGCCAGCTATTAGTACCCAGCAGAGAGCATGTTTGCT
>NW_005054331.1:2227203-2252536 GCF_000277835.1 Geospiza fortis
TCCTTACCGAAGGAAGGAGTGATCAGCTGCCGAATACTGGAGCTGATGAAGAGCAGAGCTATTAAAGCAAGCAATAAAAAACCCACAGCCCAGAATGCAGACTGATTTTTATTATTATTTTTTTAACCTAATGGATGACATTTATAAGTGGAAAGTATGAGTCAGTATGCTGTGCCAGCATGGGGTCTTTATGATGTTTTCATCTTGCTTGTTCTTCCTTCTTGGCTAGGACCATTCTGTCTTGTTGATTTGTAAGTTTTAGCTTCCTTGCAGTACTTCAGAGTTGGGCATTCACACGTGTTTGTGTGTGCATGTAAGAAGTGACCATAGGTCAGTGAGCTGGAAGTAAAGGGCTAAACTACTCAACTCAAGAAAATTTTTCGGGACTAGTGGGACTACTTTACAGTGCTGGGACCGCTTCGATAAATTATTGCTGCCAAAGTGTCACTGCTGCCAAATGTGGCAGTGACGTGAGTGTGGGAGGCAAACACCCACTTGCTAGCGAGGACAAAATGGACACGGCTCCCTCTCTGCAACCACTAATCTAAGCCAAAATGCTTTAAAAACAGAGCACTGTTTGTCCTTCAGTAGCACATGAGCAAATAGGATGCATTTGACACAGAGCTTCTCTGCAATGTCACATCTCTAGCATGTAACCAAGAAACAAAATTATACTACTTGTTGCGGTGATATTAGAGTCTGGTTACCTCAGAAACAACACACTCGATTCTAGATTCTGACTCCAGAAAGTTCTCTCTACATTGCAAAATCAGGCCTGAAGCACTTCCCAGGGTAAATTAATTAAGGAATGCCTGGTATGGGAAAGTCCCCTTCTGACCCAGCATTATTTCATGGCAGCTTCTCCTACTCTGCAAGTCTCTGACACCGAATTCATGTTTTGACAAGTGAGCTCCTGCTAGGAGAGTAATTTCCAAGACCCATGCAAGGCAATGTCACCTAGTCCTCGTTGTCTGGGCTGGTGCAGCAGCAGGGTCACCCCGCAGCTTCCTGAGAGTGCGGGGAGATGTGAGGGGCCCGCAGAGCCTTTGCCTTCCTTTTCCCACAGCTGATATGGGTCATGCTCAGCGCAGCTGAAAATTGAGCCCTCAGGCAGGGAGCTATAATGAATTCACTAGATTAGGCAATGAAAGCCAGTGTGAACAAAACAACCAGCTGGCTCAAGAATATTTCGCACTAGCATAAAAATGCTATGGTAGGGGAGGAAACAAGCTTCAGAACCGTCCCCTTTCATTCCTCTGAAAATCATGCCCATCTTTTCTTTAATGTATATTCTTATAGCCTCTATATATCTGTGAAAGTGAAAAGAAATAAAGGTATTTTCATCCTCTGTGTACTGTTACAGTCATTGAAAATAGTAAACTCATGTAAGAAAGTGATGCAGCTTGAAAAAAAATTGTTTGTGGGGGAATTTTACCCGAAGCTCTAAAATTTTTTTTCTTTTCTTTTATAATGAGTATCAAAATCTAGCTACATCATTCAGGTCTTTGTAGTTATTTTTTTAATTCTGGAAAACTGAAAGTTTTATAAGTATTTATAAGCATTATTTCTAAAAAAATCTAAAGTAATAAAATTATACATATAGGGTATAGGGTAGTTCCAGAATCAGAAACTGAAAAGCTGCCCTACCTTTATTACTGGAAGTGGAAAAATTGTTTCAGCCTAGACTAGAGTGACAGACAAGACTTGACTCCAGTTTATTTCTTTACTTTTGTCCTCTGTCTAGGGTTGTGTTGAAACACTGTGCTTCCAAACGTTGTTTTTCCTTTATCTGAGAGGTGACTTTTCATACATGAGCCAATCCACCCACACTCTTCCTGTGATTATTCTCAAGAAATAAGAAGAAAATTCCACACAATGTCCATACCCAATAGGATTGGAAGCCTAGTTTCACTTGATTAATTGTTTGCTTTCCTTTCTAGTTCACAAGAAATGTGTGTTCCCATTAGGTGCTTTTGGAAAATGTGTTATTCTACTGGAGGAATCTCTCCTATGGATGCCATCAGAAAAAAAAAAGATGTCAGTTAAAAACAGCCTCACATTTGTGTTTGAAGGAGTGAAAGGCAACACTTAGGAATTCCCACATAGCATTGCCCTTACAATCTCCTGAGGAAATCCACCGTAAAATACAGTATGTGCTGAGAACAGGCTGGGGTACCTAAATATGGATTGCTTTTGGCTTCAGCTACCTAGAAATCCCCAGAACAGGTGCCAAATTAAGTCACCCTACTAGCTGCTTTCCATGACTGAAGGTCAGTAATAGTTAACATGGAAAGGAATTTGGATAGCACATCTCACAATCCGAGAGCGCTGTGCCTGCTCAAACATACCAATGCATTCTTACCTCAGAAAACCCCAAGTGCAGAGCAGTTTCACTTTCCCTTGACATGGGAGCAGTTTACAGTTTATAAGGAAAACACGTTAGTCTTTGGTATCAATGTTAATTTATGCCACATTTCCCATCTATTTATAACTCAAGCATTCTAATTTAGACTATTAGATGCAAATATATTGTAATCTGACAGAAGGCAAAATATTCCATAAATCTGATTTGGAAAAGGGAAATATTCATTCATATATAGCTGACTAATGGCTCTACATTTGCAATTTCAGAAACATGATTTATCAAAGAACTGCTGACAATCCATGTTAAACTTTGAAGATTAGTGTGTTTAGCCATAATTTTGCTCCCATTTGAATTTTATTTTGTTGTCAGCTTGTTTCTCATTGCATTCTTTGCTTCTTAGAACTTGTATAAATAGAGAATTTTTGTTTCTTGAAAGCCTTTTGATCTCCTTTTCATTTCCCACCTGCAATTATAACTCTTTCTGGGTGACATCACCCATTAGATTCAGTGAAAAGAATTCTGATAAATAGCTGAATAAAGAATTATTGACATCAAGTGGAAAATAGCCCTCTGGAACTGATGAACTCACAAAAAGCCTGTCTGCATGCAAGAATCATGAATAAGAATCATTACAATCAGGCAAATGCAGAAAATACTCTGTGCAAGGTGTTCAGTGCAAACTCAATGTCCAGAACTGGAAAACTCATGAAGGTGGTTGTTAGTGCAAAGTTAAATATTTAACCTGGTTAGGCAGAGAGTACTCACAGGCATGGATACACCAGCAGTGATATATTACAATGTTTTATTTCAGTAAACAGGGATTAGAATAGCCCTTGCAATTTCTTTTTTTTTTTCCACATCTTATTAAATTCAGACAGGGTGCACTTTTAAGAATATTATTCCGTATAGATGAATTTCACTCTCCAATGAAACACTCAGTAAGTGCATGGTAAGTCCACATTCCTATTGGTTTGCTATTTTACCATTTTCCTTAGTCCTCAGACTATTAGTTGTAACATCTATGTCCAAACTCTGAGCAAGCATAAAACAGTATAATTCTTCGAATGTGACTGGAGTTACCCTTAAACTGGTCCAGTCATGAATCTAGTATTCTTCTGAAGCAAGCACTGATATATACTACTGTTGTAGTTTTGGTTTGGATTTTTTTTTTGTCTCTGTGTGTATGTAAGCTGGACTTACACCAATGTTAAGCACAGACCATATCCGTATTTACTACATGGATATAGAATTATGGACTGCAACCCACTTCCTTCTTTTAGGAATGAAATTATCTTTGAGAAGACATAACAGATGTTGTTCTTGGGCTCTGTCTGGTCTGTTGCAGTGCTTCCTAACCTTCACAGCATAAAATTGAAGACAGGCATGTACCAATAATCCTAAATCTTGGTTCTTCTTTTGTAGGAACAGTAGTGTAGAGAGGAGTTTCTGTCACTTTACATTTTTTCCAAAGACAGAACCATTATCTATCTCAGTTTTGATACTCTCGGTTTGCTGTCTAGAAGGAATGTGATAGATAATCCTTGAAAATTTTCAGGCTTACGTGGACTAGAGTTTAACTCATGTTTATAGATTATTATCATTATAGTCACTTCTTAGAAAAATCTGCTAGATCTTTCTTCACTGAATAATAAGACATAAAAAGTTACTGAACTTCAGAATATGTTGAAAGACCATGACACATAGAGATTCAGTAATAACTTCTAACAGAATATAACAGAGACATACAGAGTCTTACAGTCACAATAGGTCTGTGTCCACAATCACAAAGGTATTTCCCATAGCTCTTGTACCAGCACTGTTTACTAATAGGCATGGATAATGATGGATAATGTCAGGGCTTTCCATTGTACTTTGAACTTACACAGCTTATCACTTCATAGTAGAGATGATCCAAATGCATTCTCTGGTTCAAAAGTAGTTCCCCTCTGTAACAACTTAATAGGTGTTCCTACTTCAAACAATTATTTCTAGTTACCTCTAAACCTAGTTATGTCTAGAATATTTTTCATATGTGGGTCATAACTGCTCTAAATCCATCAAAGCTACTGTAGGTTTATACTATTGCAAAAGCAAAAATAAAACAGGCACTGCCTATCCTCTCATTCCCAGGAGCAGCTGACTCTCCCTCTTTGGAATGGCACTTATGGAAAACTCTGTGAGCTCTGCAGAAATGACCAAACTAGATTTGATTTAAAGCAGATATTTCGAGAATTCAGTTAGACAGAGTATGTAAGTGAGGCGATGAAAGCTTCTGCTAAGTCATCCCTAGTCTTCTGATAGATCCCTAGTCTCAAACACAAAGAGAGCTGAAAATCAGAAAATGGTTTTAGAAACTCTGATTCTGAGAGAGATGTGTTTTGCATATGACCCTTTCAAAAATGTCAGCAACAGTGTATTTGCCCTTCTTGATCTTTGAATCAATACCTTCTGGCTACATGAGACACTAGCAAACACATTTTGACTCCAAACAAATTATTTCAAAACTGTCACAAGTGACTTTTTACATGGAACATCATTTATTTGACATTTACAGTTCCTGGCAAAAGCCAGTACAGACACACACAAAGAGCCACTATTTTCCTCTGAGAAAGGGGAACCTCAGAATGATTCTTTTACCAAAGACGACCAGCAGTTTGTTGGATGGCAGATTTCTACTTCATGCATCTTATTTAAAATCATATAGGTAAGAGGCAGTCATTAAAGGGAACACTGTGACCCCTTTGAGTGCAATTGGTGATGTCACATAGCTGCACTGTGCTTCATACTGTCCAGATGACTGTTCCTCATTTTTTTTCATGCTGGGTTGAGATCATTGCTTGGGTGAGAGGCAATTACCTGAAGCACATCTGAGAGATGCTGGCAGACTGTCTGAGAGAGGTACTGTCTGAGTCTGAAGGAGCAATTTCCTTCCTTTTAGCCAAGTTTGTGGAATGAGAGAGCCTTTTAGGATCTTTAGGTACATCTTGATGCATTGGCAACAATAGTAGCCAGGGAATTGTTCTGTTTTATTTTCTTGTTTACAAGCACATGTCCAAATGAAGATTTTCAAATGTTTTGTCTATCCAGGGTAAGGAATTATATACTCTAGGTTTTAAAAGCATTGCAAACCTCATCAGGAGCAAAATACACTTTGTTTTCTACTCCAGGTCTTTTGTGCATTGCTGCTTAATTGCTATCCTCACTTCCATTACCATTTCCATTCTGGACATGCGCTAATTACTGGCTTTTTAGTTCATTGTATCTGAAGGACACAGTCACTTACAAGGCAACAGATAAGATCACAAGTGGAATATGTGCTCATGGTCCTCACGTCTGGAGTTCTGGATGGATAAACTTCCACCCCAGTGTTATCTTTATTTTCTGGTCTAGTGTGCTGATTTTCATTGAATACTACTGATACAATAACTTATTATAATAATTATATGTTATGTCACAATATAATATGACTATTATAATGAAGTTATAATAACCTGGGATTTTATTAAGAGGAAACTTGTCTAGGTTTTTAAAGTTGGAAGGTATTTCTTTTAAATTGTATCATCTTGATTTAATCAATAAAGTGAGGTTTGTATATGTATGTGAATATATACATTTATCCAGAATATTTTGGACAGGTGCATCATATAAATTGATCAGATGATTACATTAATTACATAGCTGTTGAAGATATTAATAGCGAGTATTTGCTAGAAAATGCCATGTAATTGGTAGTACAGAAACTGAGGCATGATTGTGGTTTGTCAGACATACTTATCTGAAGGTTTCTCTTTAATAATTTGTGCTATTAGAGAAGATGACTTCATTCCCCAGCACTGAGGAATGAAGCTGTTTCACAGGTTGATGCAAACAGAAGCAGTTAACTGAAATATTTTATTTGATTCAGTCCCTCACTATCACTGCACTGCACACAGCTGTTTACCAGGTCAGAGAGCGTTTTATTTTTAGTTCACCATTAAGGGTGCATTATAATCTCTTTATTAGCTTTTCTAAACATAGCACATACCATCATAAATGTTTTAGTAGTGCATTCAGAAAACAGGTAGCACAGCTTGTCTCTTTTTACAGACTATTACCACCTGGCGCTGCTAGGGCAGGATGAGGACTGAGACTTCCACTGAGAAACTGTCTAAGATCTTATTTCTTGTAACAATTTCAGTTAAAGTACATCTTAAGAGAGGAACAGAGTGTATGGCAGTGTGAATGAAGACAGGTTTTACATCTGTTCCAAAGATGAGCCAATTCAATGTGGTCTTTTCTGTAGTTTCACAGTGTTTTCTGGGATTTTACAAGAGATCTTCAGAGTAAAATATTTTCTCACTGTAATTTAAGAGAGTAAGGAGTCAAGACAGACTTTTCAAATGTATTTATTTTGTTTGGAAATCCTTGTATCTAATATCTGTATTTTAAGCATCTGTTAGTTAGGCATTGTCTTTCACTATTGTATTAACCTGCAGGACTTTCATTATACTTTCATTGTTTTGGTTTCTTTGGAAAGAGAGAAGTTTTCTATTAAAACATCAAATGTGATCTTCATTATGAATAATTAAAACTGTTCTGCTAACTCTGTCAGTCTGCAAAGACAGCCAGATAACCAAAATTTTACCGTTAGGGTCATGTTTGGACAAACATCTATGAAAACAAGATTTCTTATCAGATTCCAGCACTTCCACTTGGCATCTCAGCTGGAAATACCAGAAGAAAAGCCTTTCTGTTAGGCCATGGTCATTTCCAGCTCTAGTGGAAATGGTGGAAATCAGAGGTGCCAAATTAATTTTGCTCATGAAGGGTTCAATGTAAGTTCATTTCCAAACATGCATTAAGGTTTCTTTTGTACTTCTTCCTTAAAGCCTGTGTGGAGGCTTGTTTTGTAAATGCCAGGAGTTTTTGTAGTTTTGTTTGTTTGTGTTCTGTTTGTTGTTGGGGTTTTTTGTTTTGGTTTGGGGTTTTTTTGTTTTTGTTTTTGTTTTTTGGGCTTAGGCTTGATTTCTGTTTTATTCTGTTGTTTGTTTGTTTGTTTGTTTTAATTGCTATTTGTAAACCAGGAGTGCCTTCACTTCTAATTGCTGTCACAGGATGTGACTCCAGCCAATAGGTCTAAAGAGGACCGCTGTTTTCACATATGTTAATTGTCTGTTTTTCTGTAAAAGAGAAAGGAAATGGTGAAGGGATTGGAGGGAACTTTCCTTAGGTTAATTATCTGATAGATGAGTAATGTGATGATTGACTCTCACAATTAATAGACAAATATCATGTATATAGGTTAAGAAAATTTTATAGATTTATAGTTATGTTGTACCCCCTCGCGTGGTTTCCAAGGGACAGCTGGAGTTGGGACATCTGGGAGGGCTGGCTTGTCACTATGGTAACATCTGACCTCCAATCAGGACTTGAGGAAGAGATCTCCACCACTGGACAGTGAAGAAGGGGTTGATGGACAGAACTTTGGGAGGGGTTAAAGAGTTAAAAAGGAGACGCCCCCATTGTGAGAGAGAGCGCATGGCGGGGAAAATGTTTTGGTCCTGGTGCTGTAACCTTTTTTTTTCTATTCAGTCTACTGTTGTACTTTTGACAAGGTTTAATAAACCTTCCTAAACTATGAAAAGTGAGTAGCTATTTCTCACAATTATTAAGTCTAATCCTTTTCCACAGAGTATTTTTCTCCTGCCCAAGGAGACTTGAGCAGCAATCCTTTAGAATCCCTAAGACTACCCTAATGACTGCACTTCAGCATAGCCTGGGAGTGGGAAGGAAGAAAGTCTTCTTGGCCACTTTAGCTGAAGCTATTCACCTTTTAATAAAAAAGTACAAATTAGAGAAGATGTTTAATACACATCTCTTTCGGACAAGTGATTAAGCTAAAAGATGGTTTTATTCTCTGTGTTTACCCCAATATTTAATGACTGCATATGAATAGATCTGTTTCTGCTGGAGAAGTAGACCAGATTCTCTATTCCAAAATGTGTTAAAACAAAGGCCATGCTTGCAGAAAGTGAGTTCAAGACCTCTGAGAGAAATGAAGGATGTGAGTTGAAGACTTTCAAAACCTTTCTGAGTGCTCTAATGGCAACAGTGAAGATGGCATAAGCGCCTCTTTCAGCAATTTTTCTTGGTGCATGATGACAGATCCAGTAGAAGTGTTGTGAGAACTCCCAGACCTTGAGGAAGCATTTAGTTGGATTTTTAGTTCAGTGGATATTTCGTTTACACAGGTATAGTTTGAGTGTTCTTTCACATGCATATAAGTGGATATTTGAGGTCAGACTGGGACTGATCTTGATGAGTTCCCCTCTTTAGTCAATGAAGGCACTGTCAGAGGGTCATTCATCCTGCATACCTTAGGCTCACATCTTGATAGGCTAAGTGGTTGTTGAAGGTTTCTATTTCTCTTCACAATGGGAACCTGGATATACAGCTTTGTTAATATTAACTTTTAAGGGCAACTGGTAGCAATTCTGCTATTAGAAACTGGAAGTATAACTTGTAGAAGAGGATACATTTGCAAAATTCAGACTATACTGTTTGATTACGGTTTGTGGAGTCTTTGCAAATTAAAATTTTGAATGTCAGTGGTAAAAAAAAAGAAGCAGATAGTGTAACCTACCAGAGAGTGTAGCTCTCCCTTATGGCTGATCTGTGGAAAGTGTGCATCTGTTGCCAGATTCCTAATCAGAATGCTGTGTTATCAATATACTGTTGTATATAATCATGGGCAATCATGTGCCGGCACAAGGCAGGGACAAAAACTTCCATCTGAAGCTAGCAACTCAAGCTATACAACAGGCCCTCTTTAATCCATTCCAGTTTAATTCTGATATTTGTGCTTGAAGAAAAGGGTTATCCCATTGTATGGAGAAGTACTACAGTCTTGGAGAAAGTGAACCAAGTTTTCCTGCTGCTTGAAACAGGAGAGGTGATGATGAGAGTTACTGGAAGCTCACCTAAGGTAACGCAGCTACTTCAGCTCAATGTAACATCTTCGCCTAGAAAGCAGGAGTCCAGGCTCACCTCCTGTCTGAAATTAACTATTTTGCTGTGGGTATTTTCTTGAATTCAGAAAACTGCATGGATTGTACCTGTGAGTTGTCTCTGTTGTGGAACAGAGTGGAAATCCAGCAACCAAAGTTACTAATCCAGTTATCAGGCCCTTTCTCATTTCTTCCTGCAGATTTCACCTTCTTGGCTAAGGAAGACAACAGTTTTTGAATATCAACATCACCAGGAACTGCCTTCAATATAGGCTGTGCACTGTTGTGCTTATAATCCTTGACCCAGACTGTCAGCTGGGAAAGGGACAGACTCTTTCCAGTTCCTAATAATTCATTTGGCCCACTCAAGGGCAAATTAATTTTAACAGTGGTTGCTTACCTGTTTGGAATAAATGAACTTCAGAGAGGGCCAAGGAAACAGAGCTGTGACACACATCTGTTCAGATCAGAGTGCCAATGGAGTTTGTGAAATGATGCATTTTTCATGTAGAAAACCCTGGTTCCTTCTTTCTGCATAAAGTATATTTTTTTCTCCAGAAGTTAATTAATTTATGCTTCATAATGATTCTTCTATTACTAACATTGCAGCCTGCTGCACAATATGCACATCAGGTGTTTCTTCTTTTTTTAGGCTTTCAAACAACATTAGGGTGACACTAGCTGTTCAGCAAGACAGAGAACATGCTACCCATTGCTAATTCTTCTTCAAAGCAGCAGTTGCATTAACATAAGCTTCAAGTGGGCGTTATGTATTCATTTGCACATTTTCTGCTGCTGCTTATGACTAGTTTAGCTGCAATCTGCTGCACATAAAGGATTACTGCACAGATACAGAGCTTTATAGAAGTAACACATCCTTCAGGTATCTCTGCATAAACTCATGCATCACACTATGGGTCATTAATTTTAAATGTCTGGAGGCAGAGAGATACAAATCTCTTTCTCTCTCTTTCTCTACCCTGTCTCATCCACTACCAGCCAGCTCTAGACAGACACAGTAAATTGGCACTCCCTGAAACCTACCTCATCATCATGAGTCATGTTTCAGCTTATTGTCCTTTTTCTCTGTTGTCTATTATTTAGGTGAGTTATTTGTTAAAAATACACCCACTCTGGTTGTAAATGAGTCCAGGGTTTTTTGTTTGGGTTCTTTTGGTTTTTTGTTTTTGGGTTCTTTTTTAATTTTTATTTTATTTAGTTCAGAATACCGAACCTGATAAAAAGGAAGTGATTACTGTGCTTCCTTTTTTATACACCATTGCTGTAATATCCCCAGTCTGAAAAACTGCATGCATAGCCCCTTTGCTGGGTGTATTGAAATAACTTTGTTAAACTATTTCCTTAGAAAGAAGAAGATAAATATGGCAGTATAATTCTATACAAGCTCTCAATTCAGATCTTTTTTGCAGAAATTCCAGTAACAGCTCACAAGTACCACTTTTTTTTTTTTTTCTTCTGGATAAGCACCATTTGCAGAAAAAAATTTGGTACTGTTGCTCTCTGAATTCATATAAATCAGGCCATGTGCTATTTCTAGATCTGGAAAATATGATCTTTTTCTTCTCCCTTCTGCTCAGAAATTACTTTGCATAGTTTTTTTTTTTCCTCTTCTTTTTTTTTTCCCCAGAGCATATTAGTATACTGTGTTTTGTTGATGTACACAGTGGTAATTTCCAAGACCACATAGGAAAAAAAAGTAAAGTGTGTGGTGTTTGTTTGGATGGTTTACCCAGTCATTACACAGTGAAGGCAGAACTCAGTCATGAATTGTTCATTTAGTATCAGTTACCACTGTGACCACTCTGTGCAAGTTGCTTTGCAAACAGAACTATAGAGATATGTTTATTCTCTTACCTCACTGAGAGCATTTCATAAAGAATGCATGTAGGGGATTACAGGAAAAAATGTATGGCCTTTTTCATTGTTTGCTTCATTTTTGTTTTTTTCCTGACCTACATTTTATGTGGCATATGACAGGAGAGCTTAAGCATTTTATAGTACTACTTCTGTATGCACTTTCAAACACCTTTTCCTACTGCCTCTGGTTGCTATGTATGAGAACCTGTGCACAGTATCACTGAAGATATGCCAAATTTCAAATGTCATGCAAGGTGGCAGAGCTATTCCAAGGGCAGGTTAAAAGTTAGACTGTGACTGAAGTATATTAGGCCCTGGTGTAAGGTTGTGTATCTTTCTGATATCTCCAAGCAATGTGTCACAAACTGCCTTACTTCCTCCACTCTCTTTGGTATCACTGATTTACGGAGTCAGGCTGTAGGTGTGAGAGGTGAAAGGAAGACTGGCTGACAAATTGCAGAAACCACCGTAAGAACTGACATGAGAGGGCTGATGTCCATGTTTCAAAGACAGAATATTCTGTATGAAATCCATATCTTGACATTCTCATTCATTTCAAATAATTCCTGATAAATTGTTCCTTTTGCTTCTGGGGTAGTGTAGCATGCAGTATAGTTTCCAACCACTAACAGTTTGCTAATTGGGAACTCTACTTGATAAAGAAAACAATTAACATTTGAACTCATTTTGAATTGCTAAACATACATTCTTTAAGCAACTTTTTTTTTTTATGCTATTGGCTACTTGGTTTAATAATATATTCATCCCTGAATATTCTTTTAAAAAAACCCGGTGGAAATAGCTTGGATGCAGTAACTGAATGATAAGTTGACAAGTTTCTTTTCAGCTGTAGGTAAAATGTCCCTGTTGTCATGTATGCTGTTTGGCATTTTAAAAACTGCCTTTTGAAACAGGAGTTTTCCAACAGGGAAAGACAAAAAATATCATAATACCCTAAACCTTTTATTTGAACAAGAACAAATGAGTGCGACACTAAAATCATAATTAAGAGGTTTTTTTCTTGCTTGCTTTTATAATTTTTTTTCACATTCAATTGTACAGTTGTTGAGTTCTTAATATGTAACACACTGCAACCATTCTCATGAAGGAAAAGCTCAAGCCTTTGGCATGAGGTCGTATTCGTCTCCCCAGATTTTACCCATGAAATATGCATGCATTTAATCTAAACTAATCAAGCAGGCTTCATTTGAAACACCTCCATACCACCTTAATACAAGTGTCTTTGGCCAGAAGGATGAATGGCCCTCTCGAGATGCCTGCCTCTCCATTGAAGACAGATGGTGCCTAGATGACCATTCTAGATTTGATGTCACATCTAACTTTTAGATGATTAAAGCTTGATGAAGTAAATTGCATGGAAAATCACATAAAGAATTATATGACACAACATGGACTTAAGAACTTACATGGCACAATATGGACTTAAGAACTTTTATGGACTTAAGAACTCAAAAGAAATTCCAACATTAATTATAATATAGAAGAAATACAAAATAAGTTAGCTGCCAAAATCTTTTGCTACTATATTATTTTGCAATATAACTTCATGTGAAACAAGTCAACAATGCAGGAAGGAAGGCTGAATAATCAGAGAAATTATCATTCTCCTCAAGAGAAGAAAACAGCTCTCATTCTTTGCTCTGTTCCCTAGGTAGACTAGTGATCCACATTACCCTCCATCCTCACCTCTAAGGGTGTGGGCAATAGAGGAAATAAAAGAAAAAAGTTGTCTGTAAAAGATAGTCCAGGACAACAGGGCAAATTAGGAGGACAGTAAAGGTGATAAATTACGGGAAACTGAATTCAGTTAAGAAAAAAACAAGTACACTTATTGTTCTTTAAAAATGTCTCAACTGGTTCATCATTATCTGCCTAATTTTGGTACAATGGTGCTTCTTAATGAAATTATTTCAGCATTAATTTACTGTGTGTTTTGTGCAGTGTATTTGGTAAACTCATTTACAAAAAGATTCTTGTTATTCAGGGCCACCACCACATGTAAAATACAAACTCTCATTTTATAAAGTAAAAAGAAAACATAAAAATAAAACACCTTGGTATTATACCTCCCCATATTTAAATAGTTTCATTCCATACACTTACTTTCACAATAGTTTCAGCCATGTGATTCCTGTGTAAGCAGCTGTAATGACTTGACAGAATGACATTTTACTAGTGCATAGTGATCATCCATTTGCCTATAGGAAAGAGGATTTGGCAATAATTTTTCTTCAGAGAAAATTACTACACTTTGGGGACTTTGTGTAACTTATTTTCACCAGAAAACTGAGAAAATGCCTTTGAAAAACTCTCAACTAACTGTGGGATGTGTCAGATATGCATGCATCAGATTCTGCTGATGGAAGCTACTGGAAAAGCACTATTATTGTAATGAGCTGTCTGCATTCACTAATGACCAGAAGAATATTTTATCAGAAATTACTTTCTGATGTTGGAACCTTAGACCTTAATGGTTAGATCAAACAATAGAACTTAAACATATAAAACCTCATTTTGTTACTTTTATGTCGGATCGTTGCTGGTATTGTGTACTCAGAACATCCAATGGCTTCCAGAAGAGCCATTTTATGCCTCAGCACCTCCAAAAATGAGATTGTGGAAAACTGACTTGAAAATCTCATGTAAGTAATACTGACTGAAAAGCAATGACATTTCAAGACCAAATGTTTTGTTTACAATATCAGTCATTGTAAATGATGCAAACTTCTGTATTTAGTTTTTGGAGGGATTTGTACTTTACACAAAACAAGTGCCATTACTAAATTAGCTAGTTTAAGCAATCGTCCTTTTTAAAATAATTAACTCTGTGAACACTTGTTGGAAAGCCAGCCTGGAGCTTTTCCATTGCATTCCTTCTGCTTAATGATGAACTATGGCTACACAGGGCCTTGCTGTCATTTGGATATGTGGTCCCATCATAATCAGTGAGCAATCCAGAGAATCACTACTCATCAATATGGACGTGGTTGTACTGTTTGTTTCTAAAGGAAGATGGTTCATGAATGTCAGGGGAGAAAAGGAATCTGTAAATATGAAAACAAATAGTACATTCGTTAAAACCAAAAGTTTGCTAAATAGAAGCAATTCTATTAAATTCAGTAGAATTATTATCTCAGAATGCCATTATCCAAAGCTACATGGGAATTTTGTCTGTAAAATTCCCATCAATTTTGACATGAAAATTTCTGATGATGATTATTACTGTTTCCCTTTTGTTCAAATGTTTCATCTAATTTTTTTAACAGAAGCCTTATTTACACTTGAAAGTACTTCTCTGGCAAAGTTGTAACATTAGCCCTCATTCAGCAAATGTTTAAGATAATTATAGACAACACAGTTCATAAGAAGCCATGATAGGTGTAGGACAACAGTCTCTCTGCTCTAGCTCATTAGATATTTGAGAGATCTGAAAGCATGTTGGTGATGTTGTAAGGCAAAGCCAAGTCAACAGGTTTCACCCAAGGGTATAGTTCAGACTATGGCATAAGTATCAGCTGTTACACCAGCTTGTTTAAAGTCTCATTATGTCATTCTTGCATCTGCTAAACTGCACAGATCCATTGGTTACACTGGATCCACAATTCTAGGAAGGTGCCATAGCAAAGAATGATCAGAGAGGTAAAACTGGGTGAAGTACAGACTATCTTTGCAGTTAAGATCCAAATTAAAGTCCTTTTATTTTGCTTTTCACTGTGAAAAAATAAAAAACACAACAAAACAATGTATGTTTAAATATTATTTTAAAATACTATATCTATCTTGCTATTTAGAAGCAGATATATACTCACACGTATATATGCATATGTATGGATATATGCCCTTTTAAAAGGAAAGAAATTCAGTCACACATCTGTGCAGCTCCTATATTATTCAATTAGCCCCAGGCTGTTAGGGTGATCTTGTCCTTTATGAATCTGAAAGGTTAAAAGCTCACCCTAATTTAAGCATCTCCATTTATTTCAAGAATCAGACTCATAATTTGTCTCCGTGGCCACTAGTCATTTCTGGAGGACAGCTGATGCCTTCTGCCTTCATTCCTCTCCAAGACCAGAAAAATCTCTCAGGAGGTGCCCAAACTTCTGTATAAAATATAGAGGCAAGTACAAGACTGACTTTGACTGGACTCACATTTTAGATGACTAAAATTTGTGATGGGAATCCTGCCCATCTAGGTTAATTATCTTTATATAGACACTTGGTGTTGTGTAGTAAATGCAGACTACAACAAATATTATCCTTGTAAATTCCCAGAACTTCAAAACAAGGCATTGTGAAGTTGTTTTCCTGAATTATTTGTCTAAACTGGGCATGAATTTTAAATATTTGACTGACATTTGAATAATGTCTTCAGCATTTGGCTGGCATCTTTAATAAACATGAACAAGTAAAGTTTTAAAAACCTCAGAAGCTCATCTCTGCCGCTAAAAATATTGATTCTGTCTTCAGCACCTTCTTGTGAAGCAAAGGAAACGATTGTAAAAAATACATCCATCTGAGAGCAAAGACAATGAGAATAAATGCAATTGTCTTGACTCAGAGTTTGAACCCTTGATTTTAAATTGGTAATTAGCTTTTTTTGGTCTCAAGAATGTTGTATTTCTGAAACAGAAATGATTATGAAACCGTATAAGTTTCTTTATTTAAAAGTTTCAGTCTATGTTTGATATGATTATAGTGAAACAGAGTCCATGCCAAAATTGCCAGTTGTGCAGAAAAGACTTATTATGAAAAGGATAAGACCTATATATTGCTATTAATTTCGTATTGTCTTCACCATTGCTTCTTGGATATTAGTGTGTACATAAGTTAGGTATGATCATTCACTTCATATGTTCAGACTTTTGGGAGTAGGTGAGATATTTAGAAACTCAGTATTGTCTCTTCAGCAACTGATGTCAAGACCTTTTTACATTAAAGACTTCTATTGATGTACTATCTTTTTTCCTCATTTTATTTCTCCACAAAAGAACGAACCTTACAGTGATTGATTTTTTGCACATGGTTAAAAAAATCTTAGCTTGAAAACTTGGGGATATAATGAGTGACATTTATGTAAAATCTGCCTCTATTCCAAAACAGTAAAAGCTTTTCTGGCTTTTCACCTCCAATCTCAATCAAAGGCAAAGTAGAGACAAGTTTGAATAAATGGCATCTCTCATACTTTTTCTTCCCTAGAACAAGCTGACCATCTCCACTTGACAACCCTTAGGAACAACAGTCCTGGTGGGGCAAATATATGGGAGATGGTCCTGCAGTAAGGCTTTTGAACGTGAAAACTTGCACTTCTTATAAAAGCTTAGTACCTGATCTTTTCCATAGCAAATCATGGCAGCAGAGCCATGCGATTTTCATTCACTTTCCCTTTAGCAAATTTCTCTGCGCTTCTTTTTGTTTCTATGTCTACTTTATTTATATTATTCTGGATAAGATGGTATGATTTCCACTCAAATATTGTGTATAAGAATTATGTAAAATAAACTTCTCTTGAGGTCCAGAAGGCTTTTTCTCCTGCTGTACCACACCTGACAAGCAACTGCTCTCCAGCTTCTAAATTTGAGCACTTATTAGAAATGCTTTTACATCAACTGGCAAAGTGACAATAGAACAGTCTTATCTACAATAGAAGGAAATGTTCTCTTCAGAAGTATTATGCAAAAACAGAAGGGAAATAAGCATTTTAAAAAAGCACTTAAAAATAGGCTACAAAGTCCTTGATGTGTCTTTCCATCATCTCAAGATGATATAATTATCAAAAACCAAAAAATAAGATATTCCTAGGCCAATCATTATAACTTTTTGGGACTTGTCTGGTGTATCTACATATACATAATAATTTTCCTGTCTGTTGCACGAGTTCATCTGCACTGGTTTTCACACTGATTCTGAAAATAGCTGCCTTGGTTATTCCCATTACACTTCCCTGCCTAAACTGGTGGGCACAAATGCATAAACCAAATACACAAATATAGGATAATTCTCTCTCTTGAATCTTATATTGCTTTTTATAAAAAGATAAAATTGCTTTTCAGAGACAACATGCTATTACAGCAAAGCATTATTTCACAGTACAGTCTGAAGGGCAACCACAGTCATTCTTTGACAGAGAGCTCCCTTCTGACAGGGGGTAATATTATGGTTTCCCCAACTCCAGACAGTCAGAAATCATGGGTTAAGTCCATTCTCAACACATACAAAATAATTAAGAAATGCCAACAGCACATTTTTTTTTCTCTTGGGTTTTGAGGCTGTAGGTGTGCTTATAGCATACTTTCAAGGTATTTTTTTCAGGCAGGAATATTTTTATTTAGGTTTTTATAAAGGTTTATATGGGTTTTTGCTCCTTATCTCCAAGAGCTGGTGTCTTAGAAAATGCCTTAAAGAAATGAAGGCCTCAGAAACATTACAGGAGCTGGGAGCACATATATTAGAAAATCATCAAAGATGTAATGAGTTATTTCTATACCACAAAATAAAACTGTGTCACCAAGAACATTGTGCAAAATTTAAATAATGAAAATTAGATATTGCTAGCTGATCTTTAAAAGGAATTGTACAAACATTCATGGTGCCAATGTTTGACTTTTCAATTTAATAAAAGCAGTAAGAAATATGTTTTTCATTTCACTGCCTCTTGCTATTCATAGAGGCTAATTCTCACTCTACCAGTGGCTCATTTCTTCAATTACAGGATGTACCTTCATTACACTTGATATATTATATTAAACAGTAAGTGTCTTATGCTAATATACAGAAACTTGTGGTTGCCAGGCATCATCCTTAAAGGAAAAAAATACTTTTAATTAAACAGTTGTCTTCAATATGAATAGTTGTCATAAGTTACTGCCATTACCCAAGAGGTAATGTTTCCAAAGCTCATTATGGAATTATTCAAAAAGAAATCCCACACCAGCATTTACTGAGTAGTACATGGAATACATAAATACAGTCAAATTGCCAAGTAGACAGTCCTCTAGTGTAGCCACAAAGGAATTAATTGTATAACAGAACCAAAGAAACTTTGGGCATTTTCTACAGTTTCCCACTGTATTCTGTGCAGATATGAGACAACAACATTTCTCATTTCTATAATTTGATCTTATCACTATAATATTCATATTTTGCCCTCTAATACTTACCCCAGTATTAGATCTTCCTAAAAATTCCAACTACTTTTAGTTATGACTAATGTTATAATTTTTTTCCAGATTACAGTAACAAGAAGGATAATTATTTGATATTGATAAGGAGTATTTACTTATTCATGAATCATAAAAAAAATAATCAAATTTTGCCCAGGAATTTTGATAAATGCATAGATGTTCTTTATTCTCTTTTAAATTTGTGTTTCTTTAAGAAGACTTTCCTATTTGTTCTGTGTTATCATAGCAGGTTTGTCAACCATGTGTGTTCCTGAACTTCTAATAACTTTTGAGTCTGTCAGCTGATTTCAGACTAATTCGATGCAGAAGTGGAACTTTCATGAAGAATTCTGACTACATAATTCAAAAATCTGGTTGGGTGGAGGATTATATATCCAAATGAAAGTAAAATTGCCATATGAATTAATATCTGGTTAGGTACCAAAAAATTAAACCAGGAAAGTGCCCTAAGAAGTCCCCTGCTCATGGAAGATTCAGTCAAATTTGTCTCCTTCTGGATATCAGATTCAATTAAGGATGATAATAATGAGCATTTTTGGCAGCCTTTTACTGAAGCTCAGTGGTGAACTGTCTTACCACATGAGATAGTTCACTCCTTGGTGGTCTAACACAGTTAGGAAACAACTGTCTGTTTCCTTCTCAGACTACGTCATTTCTGCAGGCTCATCTTGTATTCACCTTTGATGGAGCCAAGCACATCCACAGCAAGCTCCAAAGACTCCTTTTGGGTTAGTTGAAACAGTTTGTAAGCAACTTGTAGAAAAAAGCTTGGATGGAGGCTTCCTCCAGGTGCTCAGAAATCCACTAGCAGTAGTTAGAGCATCCTTGTAAACAAGGAATAGAAAATCTGTTTTCCTTAGAAGCACACAGGCCTTTTGTGTCACTATCCCAGCATGTATGAACCATGGTGACAAGGAGCAAAAGTAGTGCAAATGACAAGACAAACGAGCGTGTTTAGCAGCAAAACAAATCTGCACTTCAGAGTCTAAGTAGGTGAGTCATATGATAGGAAATGAGATAATTAACAGAAATAGAACCCAAACCAGGGACAGTGGAAAAACTGCTTCAATTCTGTCACCTCAAACTGAGAGGGTGTTTGTGGTGATTGTTTTTCAGAAAGCAAAGATCAATATATGTGATAGTGTTGAGAAACTTGTTATTATATGCAATTTTGCAAGCCTTAAAAACTTCCTAATTTTTGGCCAGACTATGTCAAGGAATTTGTGCCTCCAGGCTTTGGGGGATCTTGGTCAGAGAAACAAATTAAAAACTTGATTATTATCTAAAAATAAATATTGTGAATAAAGCATTCAGAGAAGAAGACAAAGAAAAATAAAAATGGATGCTTACATTTCTCCGCTGAGGAAAAAGATTAAAAGAGTGAAAAAGTTTTAAATAATTATTTGATGAGGAATGCATTGAAAGAATAAGGGGTGATAGGCAAAGAAGTGGATCTGAATGAACAGCAGTTTTGAAAGAACCTATAACAAGCATTAAGGTCACGCTATAACAAGCATTAAAAAAAATTCAATAAGCACAGATATAGTTGAAGTTTTGTAAGATAGGTTTGGGAATTACTTACCTGAAAAAATAACTTATGGTAGTTTGATAAATTTTAAGTACAAAAGGAATTATAAGGGGAACAAGAAGTAGGTTGAGATACCAGGTAATTTACAAATATCATTAGACTAAAAATTCATTAGCAGTGGTGCTTATTTCTCACCAAGCATGGTCTTTTGTGCTTCAGAGTTTGAAACTATAGTAATACAGTAGATTTTAAAACCGGTTTTGCTTTCAATGGAATTTTTTCATGACCAGAACAACTGAAATGATGGTTTAACCATTAAACTTGTTGGTTTGCTTTTTTCTCTAGATACAGAGAAATGCCACTTACTAAATAGCAGAACTGAAACTTGAACTAAAAAGTAATGTAGCAACAGAGATGAAAACAAGTTCCTGGCTTGGAATCACACCTCTTGTTAAACATTTTTTTTGTATGTATCATGCATAGATAGATAAATATTTTAAGAGTTTAACTATCTTTATGTTTTCAAACACTAACTGAAAAAGTTACTTGACATTCTTATTTTTGGAGGATGAGCCTGTAAGGTAGCCCTTGTGTTTGAGATTTTTTTTGCAAAGTGGAGGATCTTCCACAGTTCTGCAGTTGCTGGGTTTGTAAAATGGTAGTTGCCAGTGGCCTTTTTCATCTCATTTTATTCACCCAGTAATACATCTTTTTTGTTTCTCCACAAATTAAATTAGAATTCATGATTTTATATCTGAATTAGCTTCCCACAGAGAGCCTTATTATAACAAATGAAGTTGTAATAACTCATTTTAACAATTTAATCTATAAATTGGTAGAAAGTACTTTATATGTTTCTGTGAGGGAAAAGAACTTACTTTTAAAGGAAATTTAAGAGAATTATATGTACAGTATGGTGAGTGACTGATACGTTTTTGCATACCTGTCATTACAGTATATTAAGCATGAAATAACATATGAAATAGGATTTTTAGCAAAAGACCTGGACATGAATTTCAGAGAAACAAGACTAAAGAGAAAGAAGTTACTCTTTTGTGAAAAGAACAGAATTCTGCTGATGTGTTAGTGAACGTGGAAATGTATTCTAATGAATACCAAGATTTCAAATAACAACTGCTGCCAGAAGTGTTGATAGACTTTCTTATTGTGGCATACTGTGCTTACCCTGCAGACAATTCTGAGTGATGTGGCAGATATTAGGCTTTATTTATAGAAAGACAGGCAGACTAGTACATCTGCATTTTAAGCCATTCTTTAAGAATAGCAGTTATGGAAATGGTTACTGTTTTTTTTTTCATCTCTCTTAGCATATTCCCAACTGACAGGGAACATTTGGGCAGAAGAGGGCTGTTCTAGGGTTGGGGGCTGGCAGGGCAGGCAATGCCATGCTGCCACCAGGAAGGGTGCAGTCCTGCAGCACCTGCACAAGGTGAGCAGGGCAGGAATGGTGGCAGTGGCCGGGGACAGCCACAGCCCACAGGCTGAGATCCTTGCGGCTCTCTTTCCCAGGAGATGGTGC
Organism: Geospiza fortis; assembly: GCF_000277835.1. Lineage (NCBI taxonomy): Eukaryota > Metazoa > Chordata > Aves > Passeriformes > Thraupidae > Geospiza > Geospiza fortis. The sequence continues at coordinate 2,248,703 of NW_005054331.1, forward strand.
AGGCTGCTTGGAGGCACCACCTCAGGGCACAGGCAGCCAACCTCCCTGGCACTGGAGGAGACTTCAGACAACAGGAGACAACAGGACACTGTTGAGGTGTTCAAAATCCTGACACAGGCAATCTCTTGACCTTTTCTTTTCTCATTTCTCACTCTTTGAATTTTCACAATACAGTTTTCTTTCCATTAGGTATAACTTTATCTTGACGAATCTCTATTTCTGACTTAAGGAAAAATGTGTATTATATGAACGGCCTTTTTTTTGGTCAATACTATGTTCCTTGGGGATTTCCATCTTCTATACTGGCAACCTTGGTTTAAAAATGTTTGCTTTGGAATGTCCTTTTTTAGAATATTCTAAAGCAAACATTCATAATAAACAAGACTATCCAGTACTTTTATTTCACTGCACTAATGTGAACAACAAAGAAGCTTGTAACTGTGCCGGAGACCTGAGTTATTCAAAGCCAGAGGAGCTTCCACTCCTAATAATTCCTTTTCTGTATTCTCTGATTTTTTATGCATGTAATTTCTTGAAATAGGATTGATAAGGATGGAACAAATTTATGGCTTTTAGATATTCATATGTCCATATGTATTGTTCTGTTAAGAACAGAAACCTAGATATTACTTGGTAGATATTAACCTTAGATATTACAGTTCACAAACCTGTCAATGTTAAGTGGTTATATTTAAAGCAGGGATTACACAATGCCACTTTGATCATATCAAGTTTTTGTTTTTCTGAACAAAATTGTCATCAGTCTTTATCATTAGAAAGCCTGAATATTTAAGTGTCTTTGCCTAAAATTGTTCATGCCATTTGGACAGGAATATTCCAATCAACTAAAAATTCATTGAGTGATATCCTTCATCATTCTTGCAAAATATATATTTTTGTAATGTCTGTAATTTTGGTCTTATACCACCACAGGTCATTGAAGGTGCATTTATTAATCTTGGAGTAATTTTATCAAATATTTGTTTAACAGAACACAAGCAGTTTAGGTTAATGTCTCTGGCTTCTGATGGTAAAAAACTTCTCAATACTTTCTAAATTACAATATGTAACAGAGTACAAGGAGAGCAACATAAAAATCAGTTGTTTAAAACACGTACCAATGCCATAAATATATAATTCTTTTCAGGTTAATAAGTCACTGAGTTCACCCAGCTTGAATTTTTCTTTCTTATTTAAATTGTAGCAATAAAAACTAGGAAATGGCAAGTTTTCAGGAACTTGCAGTCATCATTCAAAACCTGACAGCCCACTGGAGGGGAGGTTGGGTGTGGAACATTTAATGGCAACTGTATCACTGCTTGTGATATTAAAAGTTCTTTTGAAGTCATTAAAGTCTTTTCCTGATGGCAGTCTAATATGCTTCCCCTCTGCACTCTAGGAATAGTTGGTTTTAATTTCAGACCATTATGTTCAATTATGCTGGGTAAAAAGTAGGACAGCAGACAACAGAAACATTTTTCTTTTAGGACTGCTCTCTCAGTACATTTCAAAGACATCAGTGGCTGAGGGACCTGAAGTTACTTCTGTTACACAATCCAAACCTCAATTTCCTAATTCCTGCATCCAGTGGTTTTTGTTTGCTCTTTTCTTAATATTCAGAAGTAGTATGAATGTCAGGTGTCTGTGTAAAAGATTTATAGTCTTAGTTAAATAGGCTTCTTAAAGTGCAATAATTAGAGTGAAATCACATCGCTCTACCTCAAAATAGTTAAAAGAGCCGCAAGCTAAGCAGAGAAAGAAATGTCATCTTAGACTAGATATAAAAGTTATTTAAGAACTTTTACATGATGAAGTTGAGAGGAAATATCTTCATGTCCTATCCCTCTGAATAGGAACAATTACCCTGAAGATTTTTGAAAACTTTGCCCAGAAACAACATTGTACTAGCTAGAAAAATGCTAATATCTGTCTCCATTTCCTGCCCAAGTATTAAGATTTATTATACAGAGACTTCAATGGCATATTGCCAAGAAGTACTGAAAATCCAATCTCAATATGTACAAAATTACAAACAATGCATGCCAAATTAGTTATGCAAGTAGTTGTCTGGCTAAATTTCTTGTAACCTAAACTGATTCTGTTCCAAGTTGCTTTCCAAATGGATATGATCTAGGGTGCAAACTTGATCTTCTGCTTATGATAGATGGCAGTCGTTTACCTATTACTTTTATTACTATTAATTAAGTCTTTTGAAGTTTATGGCTTTAAATGTCCTTGTTCTTGCTTTTAGATCTATATTACTTCAACTCAAGGTTAAAAGGAAAAAGTGAATCTTCTGTTCCACTGTAAATCTAACAATGATTTTCCTGATATAGGGAGACATTGATTCTCCCATAGTCATTTGAAGGTAGCATAAGTATATAAATATATATATATATACACACACACATTCACACATACATGTGTGTATCCACACACTAGAATACATGCATCTGCATATAGACATACACATACAGAGATGGGAAGATTTTTCAAAGTGAACAGTTTGTCTTTGTACTAACTTTCTACTTAGATCAATAAAACTTCTGAAATCCAATTTGTACCTTTGAAAAATCTTCCCCATGCAAATTATTTTCAGAGTTAATATGAAACAGATTAACCCTGTAGTCTCATCAATAGAAAGAAAAAAGGCTTAGATCCTACTTTGGCACTTATGTTAGAAAACTCCTTCACCTTTTTGGAAAATAAACATATTGTATTCCATTTGCTGTATTTTACCTTTTCTACAGATTATAATAGTGTCTGTATCACTGAGGTTCATGTTATTTAGCTTCTCGTAAGTTTTCCCTAATTGCAGTAGCACATTTTAAAACATTTAATAAAAGACAATTGAGGGCAAAAATATGACTGTTGTGTCAGTTATCATACCATTTTTTAGCAGAAGAGAGAAGGGGAAGGGAAATACTGTTAGTTAATTAATACTGTACTATAAAAATAATGAATAAAATTATAGGAGCAGATAAGAGTGTTTGTTTTGACAACCATCTATTGCTGTTTTTCAATAGTAAATCACTCTGAATTACATTTTATAATCAAAACATTATATCATTTGCAGTTATTGGAAGTCTTGAACAACAAAATATCTTTGCTAAAACACCTTAGTTTTCAGCTGAAAAATAAGCAAGTTTATTTTTCTGAAAAGGGTGGCAGCTCTTTTCTGATGGCTTTAACTACTAGTATCCTCTTGATATTGAATCATGGACATCTTTTTTTCCCCTAATACGATGTTTCTCAGTTACCCAAGGTCCAAATGGCTCCTGTCTGTCCCACAGCATGTTCTCATAGTATTTTTCAGTCTCTCTGTATGTATATAGGATTGTCCATCTATACAAAACCTCTAATCACTTCATGCCACTTGATTGTTCCTGCTATTAGTCCTTCTTTAGGTTTCATTTTTCCAAGCTTTTAAAATTCTTCTGTAGTTCCTCATTGCTGCTTTCTTATCTCTCCTCCTTACTACTTCTACCATCTTTTCTGTCCCTTCTCTAAAACTAAACCAGGCCCTGGTTCCGTTGTAGGCAGACTCCTGTCCCTATCCTGCTCCTCACTTTTGCACAGAAGCCTGTTACTGCCTCCAACCCACCACTGATTTAGCCAATGCTGATACCTCAGCTTTTCTTGCCATGTCCTTCATTTCACACATACACAAAGTGCCTTGCTCTTGCTGCCTCTTGGCTTTTGATTTTTGACCTGAATTTCCCCATCTGGCACTGAATCTGCACTTGTTTTCTCTTATGGAAAGTAGTACTTTTGTTATGCTGTTTTGTTTATCAATTTTTCTTTGTATAGCCTCCAATTTCTATGCCTAGTTAT
>NW_005054331.1:2252581-2256039 GCF_000277835.1 Geospiza fortis
TGCTATTAATTAGGCCAGACTAATCTTACCTAATTTTAGCTGTCTAAAAGCTAGGATGCAGCCTGAGCTGCTCATCCTACATTTTTACTTGTGAAGTTAAGAAAGAAAGGCAATTTGAGAGACTAAATCATGATGCTTTCATGTCTCAGGATGGGAAGACATAGTTTGCAGCGGTGACTATTTTTCTATATTGATTATCAGAGGGTTTACACAAATCAATTTTATTACACAAGTATTTTTTAATGGTTAAAATTAATCCTTCCAATACATATTCTATTGTCATTTCAACCCCTAACATTTCCCCTTATAATCTCTCAGACATATTCCACAGAGGTCTGTATAAACTAACATTTTCAATTTCTAAATTACTAAATTAATATCTAATTTAAATAAATTAATGTCTCATTTCTCAAGATTAAAACTCTCTGAAAATATAGTTGACTATTTTTCAAAAAATTGTACATTATTGAAAATGATTTCTTGTATTATCTTTGGCTTTTCACTTTTGTTATTGGACTGATGGCTAGGATGGTTAAAAGGTGTGTCTGTCATAATAAGGATAGTTTTAATTCAGGTTTGAATACACAGTTGCTGACTGGGAATGAAATACATTCATTATTAATGTAAGAGGCTTATAAGAACTTACAGTTTTTTAAACTTGAGAAAAAGAATAATAAATGACACCTAGTTGTTCTAGACATGACAAAAACTAAACAAATGAAAGCACCAAACAATAGAAAAATCAGTTTGCTGATTATGTTATGTGTCTAAAGACAAGAAATGTGGCATATAAATAGACCTGGAAGCCTCAGTATTTGATCAACAGTATGACTTATATGGTATAATAAACATTTAATGACATAATGGAAAGATAAACTTCATGATACGCAAGTCATATGATATTAGTACTAGCAAATTTAATAAAATACAGTAATAAATGTTAAATATGTGTTATTTTACATCATCTTTAGTAGGTAATATGAATATAAAATATTAAACCACACAAACTTAAAAGAATAAAATCAATATTCCTATTAGTATGAGAGGTCAGAAACTGAAAAGGGAAGAAGTGCTGATCTAGGTCAAAGATATATCTGCTCTGAAGTCCAGAATGCTGTTGAACCCAAAGACATCTGAGGCATGACAGCAAAAGATGAAAAGTGTATCAGACTAGAGGGTTATAGTGAGCCGTTGAGTCACCCCAGGACAGCCAAGTGAGTCAAGGTGGATGTAACTTTGGATAAAGAAGAAACAAAATTCTCTCAGTCAGGAAACTGAGTGGTTTTACAAGGGCACAAAATGAACTTCTCCTGGGAGAGGAAATTTGAAGCTATTCAGTAGATTCATGGAATGAGCTGAGGATTTGATAGAGAAAGTAAAGGATGCAACAGAAGAGATTTATTCTCCACACTACAGAGTTACTAATAACTGAATGCAGCTTGGGCAATGGTGATCCAAAGTCACAATGGTAGGAAGAAAAATAAGGAGAAAGGCGTAACAAACCCAGAAGATTTGAGATAGTTTTCAATAAGCCCTGGGAAATTGTGAACTAACATTCTCCTCAGAGAATATCCAAGGGAAAAAAAAGCCATGTAGAGGAATGCTGACAATCTCTTAAGGAGATAATATTAAGCATAATTCCATGTTATATTTTAGGAACTGGATTGAGCACTTCCAGGGTTGAAGATGAGTATTTTTCAGATCTTGGAAGGGCATGACTGAAAATCCAAAAGATAGAGGAAACAGATCCACCTTTTTCTTTTTAAGGATGAGCTGGGAAAAATTATACAGTTGGCTAAACTGTAATTCACGGAAAATGCTGCAGCAAATAATTAAGTAAACTGTACATAAACTAACAGAATGTGTAAGCAGATAGACTCTAAAAGGAAGATGGGTAACTTCCAATATGCGTTTGTCAAAAAATATGACTCTCAGTGTTTTAATAAGGAGAGATACTAGTTTTGACTTAATGCAATCTGCTAGTGCACAGATATTATGTACAGTGTCCAGAAACACACTATGATACGCACTATATACATCTGCCATTGGACAATATGGCATATTGACACAAAACACACTAATAGTGACAGTGTATTTATACATGTGAATTAAGGGTTTCCTAATTTCCTAATATTTACTGATCTACTTCTCTATACTATCAGCAAACCTGACACTATGGAGCATCTTTTTGATTATCTTAATCAATTGCCCATCAATAGATGACAGGAAATAGGACTTTTTCCCCCACCATAATGTATGCTCCCAAATACATTGACAAAATCAGAGAAAGCTTACTGAACTAATTTATTTGAGTAAAAAACCCCTGTTCTCATGGTTGTATTTCCCACATTTTATGAACAAAAGCACTTGGAGTAGATAAATGTGTAGACCTTTGAATGCAAGAAAAGCATATGCATGGAAATTCCTTGCCTATTAATGGAAGAAGTTAAGCATTTTGACTGTACTCCACTGAAAGAAAACTGTAAGAGACACATTTATATAGTAAACCAGAACAATTGAAAAGAAATAATATATATAGTGTAATAAAAGCTTGCATTAGCGCCAAGAAGTAAGTGCTCACGCCAAAAATGCTCCGGAGCACAGCTGCCAAAAAAAAGCTGAGAGCATTATGAAACACACTAAATCTATACATAGATGGGGCTTGGAGAAGAAGAAGAAGAAAAAAAGTATATTTATTCTTAGGATTCAAGTATATGAAATCATTGTTGTTATTTTACACAAAATAAACAAGGCTCTGAGCATGCTGGCAAGCATTCAAGAAAGCATCATGCTGCCTAAAAAGCATGCTCATCGTTAAATTCAGGAGAAAGGCTCAAACAAAGATATTTGACTGTTTGAGGCAAGCTAAAAACCCAAAATACAAAAATTTTCATGTGCTGTTTGACACGGCTTAATAATAGTCCTGACAATGTTAAGCTAGCTCAGGTCCTCATGAAGGTGATTTCAAATGCACAGAGCAGACATCCTGTGATTGTCTTGAAAGAGATGAAAAGTGGATTGTCATTGCTGCTATGTGGCTTTCAAATGAGAGCCTCCATGAGGAAGCCAGAGGCTGCTAGGAACTATTCCAAAACAGTACCACAACCAACAGGTTATGGGAGCTTTCCTCTTGAAGTTGGTCCTTTGGGGGTTCAGAAAAATCAAGACTGAGAGATCCAGGAGATGACCTGGAATCCAAGGCCAGTGACAAGGCATGATGGTAGGAGATGGAGCTGCCATCTTCTGAGAAGAGACTAAAGGGATGGGATCTCTTACTGGAGAAAGAAGTCTGAAGGATGGCAGACTGAGGTTTAAAATTCCTGAAGGCAGTTGGTAAGGTGAAGGCAGAACTGTTATTTACCAAATCTCACACTACTGGAACCAGACAGCATTCAATGGCACTAGTATGAGATGAGCTTAAAACAGATGGGAGAAAGTGCTTCTTTACACAGCAGGAA
>NW_005054331.1:2256242-2288602 GCF_000277835.1 Geospiza fortis
TCAAACTTTTAGAACTTGCTGCCACATGAAGTTTTTTATTTTCATCTATGGAAAAGGATTTCAGACACGTTCTCCTCCTTATTCCTTCTCGTGGTCTGGTGAAAATGTCTCAGGGCTTAGATTGCTTGTGATATGTGATGCAGGAGCCTAACCTCTGTCTGATTTCTACACAGCATCTTCAGCTCCTTCCTTGGCATTAGGAATTCAGTAACTAGGAGTGTGCTCTTAAACTTTGGAGCACTACAACATTACCTGCCACAGTGTCTCGCTGTTTTTGTTCAGTATCTGCCCTTTTGCCTGTGAAGATAGATAAGCAGGCACATTAATTTCTCTTCCAGGTTTAATTTATGTAGCATTTTCCAGCTTCCCTGTGAAGCAGGATGGATCAAATACAGTCATGAAACATGGAAAAGAGCAGTAAATCATAAACATATGTGATAGGTTACTTAATACAGGTGTCAGGAAAGAAAAGTAACTATAAAATGTGATTTGCAAGCTCATAATTTTAGTAATTAGACTATCAGATAGGTACTACCAGATTATGGCAAGACTGAACTCCTACCATTAATAAAGAACAAACTTCTGAGTTTAATGCCTGCTGCTTCTGATGGTATGTGAATTTTATGGTTGACTTTCTTAATTACTTTTCGCATTATCACAATATACATTGAAGAGGCAACATAACTTCACTTTTTTTTTTTTGCCTGCAAACAGAAAAGTGACATCTGAACTGATTTTTGGTTCTTCCTTATTGCTGTTCCTAAACATACAAATCTGTGACATAGATCCAAGCTGGGTATTCTCAGGTATTTAGTACAGAAATAATTAAATAATAATGAAAATAATATGATTTAAACCAGTAGTTCTTTCTTCTGCATTGCTCTGGCTAGTAACATGGTGCTGGCTCACTCCATTTCCAGATGCTAGATTTCACTAAAAGAAGCTAAAAATAAATTCAATACTTTCCTAAAATGACTTTCCAAAGTAAGCAAGTGCTGCAGTTGCCATAGGGATGCTATAACATCACAAATGGGAAGAAGTTCTCATGGTGGTAAATAAGCACACTGGTGGGTAAGTTGTCCATTTGAGCATGTCTCAGAGAAGAAATTACTCAGTTTTTGAAGGAAGAGGTTTTAAAAAAAAGCCAAACAAAATGATCACCATTGATTCTGTCTGTGGCAGTACAAATCTGTGAATACAAGAACTCACAGGTTGTAGGGATCAATGAAGATGCAGGACACTGCCTGTGCTAAGTGCTGTAGTGCCTAAGCTGCAGGACCTACATCTTTCCTTGAAAAAGAAGAAAATGCTGAAAATATCTTTAAATTCTGTGAAAACAAAAACATCAAGTTCTTGCATTTACCATTTGTTCAGTGAGCCTGGAGCTGTCCAGCTTGTCCTTATTTTGCCTTCTCTTTTGTAATGCATTATATGCCTGAATTCTGGTAGTGCATTTACTGCCTCATATTATTCATTTATTCTGAAAGTCAATGCAAACAAACACAAAGATGCCTTACAAACAAATGGACTTCCTTTCCAAGGTTTCTTCATAATATTCTACATCATAAAATCTCAAAGGTCAGATGATATAAATAACCAGTGACTTCATTGAAGTTGGTACTACTGTCCTGATTTACAGCAAGTAGTAATCTAGCCCCAGTAACTCAAGCTTTTTATTCTGTGTTCAACTCAGAATAGAAAGCAAATGGCTGGATAATAAATACCATGGAAACAAGAGAAAACCCACACAAATCCTATAAAGAATCAATTTAGGAAAAAAGAAGAAAACCCAGATTGTCTGCAGATAAAACAAAATTCACTGGAAATCTGCAACAAAATCATTTAAATACAAAATATTGTGATAGTTACTACCTTTTATAAAAAATATTTAATTTTTTTTCTTTTTGTACTTGCCTTTGATACATCTGAGGTCTTTTTCTATTTAGACTGACATCTTTACTTGTCTTACCATGCCATTACCAACTTGCTCTTCAGAATCCAGATTCAAGAAGGTCTCTTTCCCAGTCAGCTCTTCCTCATTCTCTTGATTGTCCTCTCACAGCTCTGCTGTGCCTCACTCTGCTTTCAGCCCATATTCAGGTGTTTTCTCAGGATTCTCAGTGATTTCTCAAATCACAGAGGTGTGGGTGCTCCCCTGAGGTGTGCCCCATTCACTTTGCAGAATGGGTGTAGCTACAGGGCGACTAGTGGAGCCAGGCCTGGTCAAAGTTGTGGAAGGGTAAACATTTACCCCTTGCCCACCCCTGTCTGGGCTTTTACCTACACTATGCTGCATTTATGGCATTTTACAATATTAGGCTCATAGTAGAGCCTAAGTGCTTGAATATAACATATACATCCCCAAAAAGTGCTTTATGAGCAGATCATATCAGGTTTCATGTTAACACCAGTGTCAGGGGAGAATTAAGTTTGAAAAAATCATCCACCATACTCCTTGATCTATCTCTATAAATCCATTATTATTTGGGACCATGTGGCTGGCTGGTTAAGCACAGCAGATGGAAACAAGCCCTCTAGAATTTGAATCTCAGTGTAAAAGGTGACCATGCTAACGAGAAAATCTGAGCTTTTTCCTTAACCTGCAGTGTCCACTGTTCAGAGCCTATTGGTTAGCGGAGGGAGAGAGTCTCAGTGAGTGATCCTCTAAATGGTAGTTGGTCAACTATTATCAGGGCTGCTAGAACCTCACAGACTAGTCTGAGTTTGGAGCAAGATACCTCTCCAGCTTTGTATAGGCACCTGAATTCCTTTGATAGTCAACAGGAGAAGTAACTTCAGATTGACAGAATTAATCTTATTTTAGACATGCTCAAGCATGAAATAAATAAGGTGAACTGTGCTCTATGTATGCCTATTTATGTCTTTTGGTTATAAGGGAAGCCTAGAATGAACAGTTCAGTAAATTTAAATTATAGGTGCTCAGATCATGACAAAAATCACCTTGGCTGCTCATAGTGTCCTTGTAAGCAGTTAGGATTCACACTGATCTCTGCTGGCCTGCAGATGCCATGCTCCTTTCTGGAAGAGAATTCCAGGAGCTGCCCTAGAAGGATCTCAGAAGTTTTGCAGACAACTACTGGTGGTAAAGGCATATGTGGAAGGTGGAGAAAAAGTATTGTATCATCCACTTAAAGAGCACGTGTACTGGATAAACAGAAAAAGCTGGTGATGAGCTCTGGGACTGCCACCAGCACTGCTGCTTGCCCCACTGCAAGCCCTGGTGTACAGGTAGCAGACATTGCAGTGCACACGCAGGAAAGAGGCAGACGCACAGGTGTGGGTATCCCTTCATCAGGGTCTAGTGCCCTGTGTGTTGTCTCTTGCTCTCTTTCTTGTGCCTCTATGTATGTGCTTCTCTCTGTCTCACCCAGTGAGAGAGAAACATCACATCTCTTGCTCACACAGTGGCTATCCTGAGAGGTGCCAGTATGGCTTTCCATGAATGCTTTAGCATTTTATACACATTGGAATAGCATAAATAGGAGAGCTTGAGAACATTTTCCTCTGAACAACCCACGATGCAGTCCTATCAGTCATTGAAAGGTGGGATTTGAAGAAAAAAGTGAATTGAGTACTTGTCCCTCACCCCCTCTATTCTAAGCAATGAGCTATTGCTCAAAAGCATTAGTCCTCCTTTCTTCCCATACTTTATTTTGTGCTTTTTGTGTTTCATTTCATCACAAGTAGATGAAAATGAAATGTGCTGGAAATGGCAGGAACAGTTGGCTTCAATATTCCCAAACTTTTTCTCTCAACCCAATATGAAATCTATCGAAAAAAAGGGTTCTGTAATTTTCCTTTTGGTTAAAATGACAAGAAGATACTGACCTAAATGCACAGTGATTATTGGTTGTCCTAGAAGTGAGGTCTTCCATGTAAAACGTACTTGAGCAAAATCCTACTGCCTTGTCTCCCCAACAGTGTGGTATGATGGACAAAAGAGAAATATAATCCAATTTTTAAGTTGAAGGTAAAACTGATTTTTGGGGCACTGAAGACCCCAGAGCAGACAGAAAAGCAGAACAGACCCTTGTATAGACCTTAATGTTTTAAAAAGCCAGAATATATACGACAGTGAGTGGTCCAAAAAGTCTCATGAAAGTATGTGAAGCTTCTTCTGAGGCTTGATCCATTAAACAAAAATAACAGTAATGTGAAAGACAAAGTGTGTTTGGCTGCAATATTTCATTGCGTTTTTTGTGTATATATATATAGAAATCTTATATATTCATAGCTATACATATGGTTAGTTATATGGACAGTTTTGTACTAATAATGACTAGGAAATTTTGCATTATGGCATGTATGTATGTATATTAGTATGCAAACACGTTTATAAATAATTATCTATATCCATTTATATTCATATCCATCTACATCCATAACAAAACTCTGTTTTCCAGTTTAGACCAAGTACACCAATACACATGAAAGCACATACAAGCAGTATGGACTAATTGTATCTATGTTACTAATCGTATGTATGTTATAGTGGACTTTGTATCACTTCAGAGAATCAGCTGTCAAAACTTTCCCAATCTCAAAAAATATTAGTAGGATTCAACATTTTCATAAAGACCTTTTCCTGTCCTCTTGGAGTTTTTCTTCTCTCTCTCTGCCTCTTGTGCAAGATTTCTCCAAATGAATTAAATATTAAATCCTTGCCATAGTATGTATGGAAGCTGACAGATAGGCTGAGCCAGCAGTACTTGTCTGATATACTATAAGGCAGCTTTCCTACTTAGGATACTCTGGGCTGGCAGGCACACCATGCCAGCTTCTGACAGCACAGGCTATGCCAACTTCTGCATCTCCTGACTGGGCCAGTTCCGGGCTTATAGAAATTAAGGCCAGACACAATGTTGCAGGTCAAAGACAAAGACAAGAGCAGCTGTTTCTGAACCACCCCTGAAGGATGACCATTTTACTGCTTCCTGAAACCTGAATCACACTAATTTCATGGTCCCAGGGCAAACTATTCTAGTAAATAACCACCAGACAGTTACACGTCTATTTTATAATGTCTAATATAGGTCTTTGCTACAATTTTTGCTTATTGCCCCTAGTTCTTCTCTCAGAGAACAAACAGTGCAGTTTATGTTCTTTTTCTCTGACAGTTTCATTTAAAATATGTGAAGACCATTGGACCGTCTTTCCTCCCACAACTCAGTCATCTCGGTTGTAAGCAAAAATAACATAATTATCCTGATCTTTCTGTACAGTTCTTATTCTTTAGCTTGCAGTTTGTTTCAATTGCACACCTCTGGGCTTTTTTTTATGAGAGTTAAAGTTAAGACAACTTTTAAACAATATAAACTAATGACTTCTATAATCACAGAATCTGAAATGTAAGTGTGAATATGATCTGTTATTTTTTCCAGAGATGTAAAATGGCCTTTTCTTTCCAATTTTTTTATTACATCTTTTATCTCTGCTTACCTGAGACAATTGTTGAGGTGCTTTGAAATCAGTACCACTTAGGTTCTATTTTGCTTGTAATTGTCATTCATGCAATTGCAGAAATGCATCTAAAAATAGGTATCTACCAAACTCTCTGCGATGAAGATATGACCTCATAATGCTGGTCAGGCAAGAAAACACATGGTCCCTTAAGCAAGGGACTATGGCAACAGACACTGGCATCTCATTGGTACTATTTTACATACAGGAAATGCATTTCTCTGTGTTTGAAAGGAAAAACATTTGTGTAACTCAGAAGTTGTTTGAGAACCCTTATTCGCCTGATCTGATGTTGAAAGTCTATAGGAAGTTACTGGTCTTGCACTTCCTTAGGCTGACACTTTCTGAGTCAGTTTTAGTTGACTGGTGGCAATTGGAGCAGTGATTGAAAAAAGCACAAAATACCTCAAGTTCTTCAGCTGAAGGACCACACATGGCTGCAGTACACATTGAAGTGGTAGGCAGGAGATAGTATTTGGATCCACAGTGACAAGCTTTGCAGGTGGGATTAGTGAAACTGGTTAGACACGCCAAAAGGCACTTCTCATACCAATGTCTCCTAACAGGAGAGCCATGATGGGAAGCAACCACAGTATTTACCCTTTTTTCCCAAAATCAGATTAAAATATGCCTTTTAGGTGCTGAATATGAAATTTGTTTAGCTGTGATTACTCTTTACTAAAGCCAAATAATTTGTTCAATGACATAAACAGGTGCAATCTTGATATCTCTGCTATATCAAACAAAGCCAAATGCCATAAAAGCTCCAAATAATCCTTACTGCATAAAATGTCCTGTGCCAAAGCACTGTAATGAAATATTGAGCTGCACATACAGACACTTCGCATCTTTAAACCCACTTGGATGGAAGCTAAAGATCTTTTCTTTCCTTATTTTTTCCCAAATTAAAATGATTTTTGAGAAGTTTCTGTACTTTCCAAACTTGCCTGATTTTGAAATCAAAGTCTTAAAAACAGTAAAGGAAACAACACCAAATAAATAAATAAATAAATAAATCCTTAATCAAGGAGCTAGATCTTGGTTACTTTATAGTTTTTAGTTTTATTTTTCCAAACATTTCCCAGTTCCCCACTGGCCAACACTGCTGAGTGAAATGATTTTTCAGCAAATACTGTTCACTTCTGGACTATCAATACATCTTTCCTTTGCATAGCAGTAAGGAAGGCAGCTTCTCATTGAGACACTTGTTCCTTGCAGACATTCCCTGCCACAGTTCACTCTCTAGTTCTGGACATGCTGAATTTTTCCTCCTTTTTGGCTTGTGTGAATAGTGCCATTTATTTGGATGTCTGGCACTTGTTTCCTCTCCTTCTTTCTACATGTGCTGTCATGTAAGTGATGACTTGGGTGTGTCCATGAGAGCTCTAATCCCATTTTCTCATTTAAGTCACAACCACTGGTATTATCAGAGCAAAAAGCAAAGTTTTCCCTGACCAAGATTCAAGGGCAGAGTTTCATCACCTAAAGTGCAGGGAGGCAGAATGGTCTGCAGGAATCAGCTTGCAGATGGGAAGTTGACATGAGTGCCGTGGATTTCTGTAGTAATGGACATTGTGCTACCCTATAAAAGAGAATCTTACCCATCTCTGCTTTAAACCACAGAGACAGTCATACTTGATTGGTTGCTTTTTTGACTTGTACAGAGACTTAGACAAACATCTCCTAAACCCTTTTATGTAAGACATGTTTTAGCACACTTATGAAGGAAACTGGGGAAATAACCTGCACGTTTGTCTCTGGCACAAATAACAAAGTACGTCCCTATAGAACTTCCACATTGCTAAAATGAATTTGCCTGTTTGCACCATATTTATATTATCTGCCAAGGCCAACCATCATAAGCCACGACTAACACAAATCACAGTATCTTTTTGTGATGGTCTTTTCTGGTGAAATGTAAGCCAATCAGTAGGGTAGTAGCTAATATTGAATGATGCTTTATAGAGCTTCACTCTCCATGCATAGACTCATTTGCAAACATGGAGTTTTATACTTCATGAAAAGTATATCCTAAACGGCCAGCTTAGTTGAGAAAAATTGATAGGGGACAAGTTTTTTTCAAACTGTTGGTACAATTAAAAATTTGATAAATATTTTTCAGATTTCCACTGTCTTTTGCATTTTCATGTAGCTATCCTCAAATTGTCTACAAGTTTGAACATACAAAATGTTAGTGATGGTGTTAACAATCTGAGCAGAGTACCCCATGCATAGGTTAAAGAAAACTGAAGGCCTGACAAACAGGAAAAAACGCTGGCCACAGAATCCTTTCTTTGGGGGCATCTCTAATCTTGTCTGGGAAGCAACCAAATGCCCAAACCAAGTCAAAACTCTTACTGGTATGTAAACATATTAGGAACATCAAACCATGTGTTTCCGAAGAACATCATGTCTTATTCAAAGGAAATGACACTGACAGGATTTTACCTCCTTAACATAAGGGACTTCAGAGCTCTCCTTGGACAATGCAGTTTGCTGTCACTCTCTGCATGACAGTTAGGACAGCCAGGTACAATCCAATTTGAAGACAGTGTAAATGGTTCCCCATAAAACAGAAAGAGGAAGAAGGATCTCTGGGAAACAGAGAAAACCCAGCAAACAAAGCATGCTACATTCTCCCTTCCTGCCAACTCTCCCTCACCTCAAAACCAGCAGAGATTTTTTTTCTCAGCAGCAGTATGAACCCATATCAGGACTTTATGGCATTTTCCTTTTAACTTTGCCATGCTGGGAATTTTTACATATCCATCTTTTACATATATTTTTATTCCTTTGTGGTCTAAAACAAGCTTCAGAAGAGTTAACTGCTTTACACCTTTCTTGTACCTCTTTCCATCCCAGTGGCACAATTTCCTTCAGAAACTGTGAGCCCACAGGAATTCCGTGATATGTTTAATTCATTTTCCTGCCTTAGAAGGATTCAATAAATCCCTAAACCATCTCCAGACACTGTGACATTTATGATTAAGCATATCTGGCCAGCTCCATCCATTTTATAGCCACATACAATAGAAGGGTGACTTCTTGCCTCTCTCTCAAAAGGTGTGCATCTTCTGGACATCAAGGCAGGACACTATCAGTACAATGCTGTCAATGCTCAGCTTTCTGTGCAGCCTCTTTGACCTTTAGTGGCATCTAGTGGCAAATGAGTTTGTAGGGGAAAATCTTCACAGCTAAATGGCAATTAAACCAGTGAAAATTGATTTCATGTTCATATGTGAGAGTGGGAAGAATGGAGCTTGCAGTGCATCAGCATAGTGAGGACACTGCTGGCTGCCAGCCTTCCTTTCCAGTCTAAACTAGTCACTAGGCATTATAGGCCACGTGACCAAGTTAGTTTCAGTGCTAATTTACAGAGCTTCTGATAAGACTTTCTAATTATGGTTTGGAACAAGGACTGCAGGTAGTTAAGAAGTTAGCATTAGCCATCTTTTGAAAATCAATGTGCTATTTTTGCTACTTTGTTGATCATAATTTATTTCTTCCATTAAGCCATATGAGACATTCTTTTCTACCACAATGTGGGTGCTCTTACTATTATCCCTAGAAACAGCACAACAGATTTTGATATTGCCTTGGCAGAAGCACAGAGCTTCTCTTCCTAAGTGAGATTCACCAGTGTTTTGATTTTACCAGATGTCACAATGCTTTCTTCTCCTGTCTAATATTAAAATATATATGGAGCAATATGCTGGATAGCGGCAACATACTGATAGAAGCTCAGAGTCAAAAGATGTTTGTCTCATAAATATATGATTCCATATTCAGGCAACATACTGATAGAAGTTGAAGAGACTTCTAGCTCTGTTGGGATAACAGTCTGCAATATTTAAACTGGTGTGGTTTTAGTGCATTAGCTTTTCAGAAAAGTCAGGTCTATGCAAAAAGAAGCACTTGAATAAGCGTTGTAGGTGAAAGAGTATGCCTAAATTTTTTTTTATCTTTTAAAATAAACCCAAATGTTAAAAATTCAAGACAAAATATATCTATACTAAAATTTGTGTAGAAAATATCTCCACAGGTACAAAATGTCATGCATTAATTAATATATGCTGTTGTTATTGTACATTGTTGTTAATGTAACCTGTTGTTATTTTGCAGCTCCACAAAGGGTGAGAAAACAGCTGTGAGTATAGTATTTAAAATCCATAATATTTTCTAAAGAATATCAGTATTTACATTAAGGACCTCTTTATATTCATGCAACAAAAAAGAAGTTCTGGTGAAAAGTTTAGTATTGCTAATCATTTGGGCTGACAGAAAAGGTATTGTTTGAGAATGCTTTCCAGTGAAATGTTTTTGACTAAATTCTTCCCTTTACTGGGATACTGTCATATTACAACTTTACAAGGAAGTCTGGTGGGAAATGCAGAAGGAGATATTTGGTCATTGTACAACTGCAAAATAATATGTAGTCAGATCTCTTAGCACAACTAAGATTACAAGAATACTGCAATCTGACATTCTGGGAGTTGTTGATAAAGTCCTTACTTCTGTGATCCAGAAATGCCTCCTGTTTCCTGGGAGCTGCCACTTCCTAAAGGCACTATAGAGAAGTATGTCACAATCTCTTAGGTCAGCTTTTTGAAACAAGGAATGGGTGTTCTATTATGGCACTGAACATGTCAATGAGTCATAATTCACTTTTTAAGAAAGAAACAAGAAAACTTTCCCCAGTGGATTAATGAATCAGATACATTCATACAAAAACTCCTTCTTACTTCCTTTGCTGTGGGTTATACTGACATTTTGGCAGCTAATAAAACACAGGGGGCCAGAAAATATATTTGGGACAGTTGAGTGTGTTTGTCTGCCAAATTAAATAATAGACCAGAGACATTGGAACAGGACTAGAGAATGTACAAGATAAGTGAAAGCTATGCCAGCTGAGAGGTCTAATGGTCTTACTGGAAAGTGTCTTGAACAGCTTGCAGCTGAGATGAGACAAAAAGTCCATGTGGATAGAGAATTCCATCTGTCCCTGAATACATTTTTCCATTTAGAGTTTAAGAAGGATGTAAAAATCATTTGGGTTCCTTGATTTGCATTGTGAAAGGAAAATAGGAAAAGATGGTTATGCTCTCCTGACACTACACTGTGACTTAAACTTTATCTTTGTTCAAGAAAGGAAAACCTTCTGCTTGAAGAAGCATTAAAGCACAGTGTTATAAGTCAAGGTCCAAAAAGCTCCCTATTAATAAAATTGAATTAATGATCAGTGGGTAGTTGATTCTAGCAGCAAAGAAACTGCATCTAGATGAAACTGTTTTGACATATAAAAGAAATGCTTTCTACAGTTCAAGATTTTTGATTGCCTAGCAATGAAGTCCCAGGAAAATGTCTCCTGTGAAGGAGGTGAGTTTAGAGGAATAAACCCCTATTGGAGCTACCCAGCATTCTGGAGGCTTGAAACTGCCTTAAACTAGACATAGAGTTTCTCGTTGTCTTTGAGCATGCAATGAGCTGGCAGCTGGCATCTGACAGCTGATCAGAGAGTTTAGAATTTTCAGTGCCATGGTGGTCTTTAGAAAGATAATATCTTCTGGCTAAAAGAAGACTGGTTGAACAATTTGGGCTTGGTTCAAGTAAACAGTTGGCAGGTTTAGGAATGCTGCTTAAACTGAGGTGGATTTTGTTCTTAAAAGCTTATGTTTGTGAAGCATGGCACCCCAGCAGCCTAAGTATACAGTATGCTTCTCTCCCTTCAAATCCAGGAATAGATGAGATTGAAGGACAAGTCCTACCAAAGCTGAAATGATTTTTAGAAATGTACAGAGTATCAAAAGTGTGAGCCACATTTGATTAAAACATAACAATACAATGTGTTTCCCAAAATGCTTAAATCTGAAATAGTTTCATTTATATCAAACATAACACATTCAAGTAAAATATCCAAATAGTATAGATTTTATATTAAATATAATATTTAGGTGTAAACATAATGGACTAAATAACTGTTAAGGGAAACATAAAAGTTATGGTCAGATTTACCTGAACATATTTTAGCAGAGATGATATAAGAACATGAGTATAGAGAAAACTTCTAAGTATAGTTGACAATGGCATATGCTTCAGTGAGAATAGCTGACAAAGAAGGAGTAATCTAAGGGTTTTTTCTCTCCTGACAGGCTCTAATCTGCTAATCCTGAGTTACAAATAGAAAAAATATAAAGTGCATTGATTTCAAAATAGCCCCTTCCATGAAGAATGTAACTACATATGAGAAAAAAAAACCCAAAACAAAACAGGGATTAAATTATTATGTACTAATAAAGAAGACAGAAGTATAGAAGAAGACAAATAATAAACATTTTCTTTTTTGTAAATTGATAGTAGTAGCAGGTATGCCTTTGGGGTAGTGAAGAGAAAGGGAGGAAGTAAAAGGTAAGTATGGACAGTGTAGTAATAGATAGTAGATAATAGATAGTAAGGATGAATGTAAGCAGGTTGAATGTGATATCAATGGACAAGTAAAACTGATCAAGAATTCAAATTGGAAATTATACTGTATAGCATGCAAAATACCAGTTAAGAAGGAGAAGCTGCAAAAAACAGTCAAAGAAAGGGTACAATTACTAACAGATTCAAAGAAACACACAGGGAGACAAGATATTTTTTATTTTTCAAAACTCAGTTTGATAGCATCTACAGGCTGTACTTTGTGTGCTCAGCATTTTTACCAGAGACAGCCAAGAACATTGGGAAACAGTTGTTGCTACTCTTTCACTTGCAGAGAAATCAGCCCTTATCAACCACTTAATTGGTGAGACTTAATCATGCTTCAGAATCTCTGAAAAAAATACTTAAAACTAATATTTATCAACTATTAAGTTACTAAAGTCTTCAGATAACAAGCCTAATTACAGAAGGGCTATTGCTAAAATTAGGTCAGATCAGCCTTGACTTTGCCTAGCTGAATCTTGGAAGTCTCCAAAGGATTTCAACAAACCTCCAGGGATGGAGATCCTACAGCCTCTGTGATTGTTACCTTGTGCTCCCAGGAGAGATGTTTTCTAATGTCCAATTTGAGCCCCAGTTGTTTTCCTTCAGAAATACCTATCAATTCTCATAATTCAAAACAGAAGTTAAAAGGCCCTTTATTAATGACATTTTCAATGCCACAAGACAAGTTCCATGCATTCAGCTATACTTCCCATAGACTCTTTTTACTGTTAGAGAAGCAGCCAGAACACTAGACCAGTCAACAACTTAAAGGGAGAATCACACAAATATGCCTAAGTAAGACACTGTTTTACATTCAGTAAAGACACTGTTTTACATTCAGTGTCTGCCTCCTTTTTATCATTGTCTATGGTATGACAAGAATGGCTCGTGGTTCCTGCAATCACGCTTTCCCCCATGATGCTAAGCAGAGCTTCAACCTGAGAACAGAGAGGTGAAAAGCTTCTTTCCCACTGCATGCAGAAGCAGAGGTCTGAGGTTACACCATACCCCAGATTCATGCTACAGGCTGCCTCTGTTAGGAGTGAGGTTTTGCTCATTTGAGCTGGGGAATTGAAAGCAGCTGGATAAAATGCTTGTCTTACATGCCGTTGGCTACAAATGCTGGCATTCCTTAGCCATGCAGATCTCCTCTGCCCTTTGAGGAGTGCTTTTGAATGCTATAATGCTGGTAGTGTATCCTCTTACTGTCACACTCCAAGTTGTTCTTCAACCCAGTCTGCTCCCTTCCCAACTAAACAGATTTGCCAGTTTGGACAAAATGTGTAAAGGCACATATGTTGGATGCCTGCTTCTCACTTGCAATAGGAGCAAATTTGTCAGTGATAATATTTTGTTTCTCTCCACTGGTTGAAACAGGAATGTAATTTTCTCCATGTATCTGGGTGAGAAATAGGTGCTGAATAGGCTGTTAGTCATTTAGCATGGGTCTTAGAGCTTTCAGGTTTAGAATGCCAATCCCTTAATTACTAATCTTCATGGGTTTGGTTTCAGCTTTAAGGAAATGAACACTCTAACTGTGTTGTGGAAGCATTCAGGCAAGTCTGAATAAGCCCTTATATTTCCCTTCTGAACTGGACAACCACAGCATTGGAACTACATTTGTGGTTTATTTCTAATTTGTATTCTCTTGTTAATGCATATTTTAAAGTATAGAAGTAACTTTAAAAAGAGTAATTCTGCCCTAGCATAACCATCTGCAGCAAAAGAGTAAGTGCTTGGCAACACTAACTAGTTCATAGAAGTTCTTACTAGATATAAATAATCCCATGTTCTGGCAAAGAAAGTCTTCACAGTGTGATCTTTAGTTGGAGGAAAGAAAACTTATGTTAGTTGGCACATCTAGCAGCATAATGTAGTTATTAAAAAAGTGACCAAGTAAAAGTGGCACCTTGTTAAATAATGTAACAACTCTCTATGCACGTTCTAGGGCAGATTGGCTTACACTGTTTAAAACAAAAATAAACTTTTATTGCCTTCTTCTTCTGTTAAGACTGCTGAGCCAACACATCCACATACAGCAGCAAGAGGCCAGGGCCAAATACAGAAGTGTTTTAGTAGGACCAAGGTGGACTTTAAATATGTAAGTCATTAATACAGATTTTAAAAATGGGGTTACTGTAGACCTAAATTTCCAACAGAATCCTCTTTCTAACGTAAATCCTGATCGCAGGGATTTTGCAGAACGTGCCTGGTATTTCAAGACTTCTTGCAATACTGGCAGCATTGATGCTTCCCACGGTCAGCTGCGTGACCAGAGGTGTCAGACAGGCTCTGCTCTTGTGGGTACAGCTGAGATTTATGGACATGCAGCCATCTGGTCAGAGATGCTCTGCACTTTTTCTTCACAGTGATCCCTTTGCTTCAGAGACATTTCAGGTAGGTTGGTGACAAATACTGCACAAATACAGCAAATACCGCCGCTTCTAGACCAGGGAAATGGTTGTGCTCAGGCCTGTTGTCTGGCACAGAGGTCGCAGAGAGCACTGTGCCTTGTTTCTGCTCTTTACTCTACTCGCCCCTGCTCAGAGTGCCTACATGTCCCTGTGGGAAAGTTCAAACACACAGAAAGCTGAAGCCATAGAAATGTACATGATATAAGGTCTTTCATAGACAGAAACCTCCCATTCTTGATTTCAGGGCTGTGTTTGCATTTCACTCAAATAGTCCCTCCAGGAATAAAGAAACAGGCTCTATCCATAGTCTAGGGCTGGTTCACAAATCTTTTTACTACAGCTAAACTCACACACTATTGAGCAGATTTTTCCACTTTCCAGGCAGGTGGTGTAAAGAAAGTTTACAATGCTCCTGTTCTTGAGCAGAGCCTATGAGTGTAGATATGCTTGGAAACAAACACTGGGTGAGGGCCTGATGGAGAGGGATGGCTCACATTTAGCTGCTTAGGTGGTCAGCTGTATAATGACTGTGATGTTTCTGCTGATGCCCAAAGCCAGGTGCCTAATCATCCGGGGAACACTGACATGGAATTCTGCTGTGACTGTGCCTATGGGCACCCTGTGCATTGGCTGTGAGGAAGAGGAACTGAAGGTGCAACTTGTGAAGACAGATGTCTGATTTTATTTGAGTTTAATGGATCTGAGTTTTATCCACATTTCTTTTAGTTAAGCCATGCAAAAAACTATTTCCTTCCCAAAATCAATTGTTCACTTTTGTCATGGAAGACATTTAAAATTACAATGGGAAGAACTTTGCTAAAGCTAGGCTTGACCATCTGCACAGAGATTAGCAAAAATTTTTCTTAAATTTGCATTTGAATGAAAATGTACCTGATCTGCAGCAGAATTTTTAGTACCTGAAGACTTTCCAACTTTTAGTCTTACTTTACCAGAAATCTGAAATTCCTGGATTTTTCAATTATTATTTGTCCCAGCCATGAATAACTTTAGTGATTGATATTAACCAATAAATAGAATGAAAAGTAAGTAGGATACTTTGATTTTTTCATAATTGCAGCGTTTGTGTGCTCTTACTTGTTCACATCTTTTCTACCAATAAAGTATATTCTTAATTCTATTCATATGCAGTGTGAAACTAGTGTTTAAATGGAGATGAAATACCTAATATTATTTAACATTGAAACCAAAAATGTACTGACAAAATTGCAAAATTTTGTGTTTGTCTAATCAAAAACGGACACATTGCTACTGTAGCAATAATTAATGGTACCTACCTTCAAGGGGACTTATTGTACAACTTCTATGATGTGCTTTTAGGAGGTTTCCAAACATTTTCAGAGGAACCTTCCCAAAAGATTTTTTTGCCATTTAAGTTCTGATACCTGTTTCCATCTTCAAAAGGCTTTGAATTTTTTTATTTGTCTGTAAGAAAGCTGCTATGATTTGATTGACTGAAATCAACCTTGCAGGTTATTTTGGTTATAAAAAATGTGCAGTATGTAATTTATTTTTGAGTACTTTTCAAGGTCTGCTGTGGTGACTCAGAGATAATGGTCAGTTACAGGAATGACATTTAAAGCAGCTTTTAGAGGAATGGTATGTAAACTTTAAACATAGCTATTATAAGTTATATTCTGGAAGTGCTTTCTTAAATGGTTAGAATAGACTCTGACATAGCTAGAGTTAGGTATGAAAAATCCTACCCTTGATCTCCAGGGAAGTATCTACCAGCATAGACTAGAAGAGTGCTACAGACACATACATGAAATGTGTGGAAATATATGTGCTTTCCTGTAAATGTGTGAGAATGAACATGGAAATGAAAAGTTAAAGTAGTGCCAGTTGATAAATAATCTACATGGGGAGTGAAGGAGTTTTCTTCTGTTCTGAAGAATGCTGGTCCTACTGAGTCAAAAACAACACTTCACTTAACTGGAACCAGATTTTATCAGAGTAACCGAAATGATGACTCTAAACTGGATAAGTGTAAATCTGGTTCTTGCTAGCATCCAGCTTCCATTGATAGATGTAGAAGTTCAGCATTTCTAAAAGTCTATGAGCGATAACCCAATTTAAGTCTTCAATGCTCAATTTGAAAGTGTGTCTGCAATAACTAAAAGTAGTAAAAATAAGATTTTTCTTTTTTTTTTTTTTCAAGCAAGAACTTTCAAACCATTTCTGTCTGGTTTTCCAATGAAGTACTGCTTTTGCAGCCACGGGTAGAATTTTCTGCTGCAGCATTTCCAGGGCTCAGAGGAGCTGTGGGAATCATTTCTGACTGTGCAGCTGTAGACATACTGTCTGCCTTCCCAGTTCATGTCATTCATTAGTGGAGATGCAGTGCAGGTGCATTAGCAGGTGCATTAGTGCCTAGCATTGCCAATAACATTTAGGTCAGTACTCAGATGCTGTGTGAAAAGATGGCATTTTTTACTGTTACCATTAAATATCTATAGTTATCATTCCTGAATCACTGGCTTCTCTTGTATCTTGGTCTTGTTGCACAGTGTTTTTATGACTTATGGTATAAAACCTATCAGACGAGGTAAGTACAATTATCCAAATCTTCAAAGACACTATCTCATGCTTTTTATATTTATGATGTGTTGCAGGACAATTCTGAAAAATTCCTAGCAAAATTTTTTACAGACCTAATTCTGTCTTTGGAACTCGTATTTCTTGATAATGAGACTTTTGGAATATGGATTAATGGCTAGAGCTGACCCCTATCCCTTGACAATGAAAACATCATTACAATAGCAGAGTCTTTCTTTTCAACAAATCCTTACATTCAACACAGTTACTTTAAAAGGTTAGAAGGAACTATATATAGTGTAACTTTCTAAAGGAATTTCTGAAGTTAAAGAAAATGCTAATAAAACCAGACTTGATCTTAAGTTAGCTTTTGACACTGCCCTTTGAAAGGCTGACAGCTTTCTGGGTGGTCCCATTAGGATTTTTTAATCTATTTTGTATTTCAGTAGTCGTAAAGGTGAGACATGTGGCACTGACCATACTGCCAGATGCTCTCGATTCCTAATATGGTGATTTTATTCCAATAAAGTCCTGTTGGGGAGAACTTATAGGTTTGGATGGGCCTTGAATGTAGCATGGATTCCAAGGGAAAATTCAACCAGCTTTCTTATATGCTTATAACAAGTCTGGGAGATTCCTCCTGTTCTTCTATATGACCTGAGGGCACTGACATCTTCAGAGGATCTGGCGTAGAGAAATTAAGTCACTGTCCTTTCTCTGTAAAAATGAGCAAAGAGGTTATTTTAGAAAAGAGGATAAAGCAGGAAAATTCAATGGAATATTTTCCTCAGGATATGAACTGTGCCGTGAGTTTTGCAGAGGCTGCCTATTCATCACTGTATTTATTACCCATCTGTGAACTTTTCTTATACATGCTTTTATTTTGAAATAAAAAAATGCTTCCCCTCTTTGTTTTTAACTTGATGACTCAGGATTTCATTTAGTTCACTCCAGGTCTGGTGTTATGAGAAGCAATGACAAGTTATTGCATTAACCTTCTTTTCCATGTTGCTGTTATGTGTTTCTTTTGGGGTTTTTGGCTAAATTCTAGTGAGTTTAGGCTCTGCTCGACTAGAAAGAAGCCTCTCCAGTTTCTTTGACTCTTTCTGTTGCCTTTTGTGTAATTTCTTGACTTATTCTAATGTATCTTTATGGAGGTGGAATGATCAGAACAAGTCATAATAATTAAAAGATGTTGGCATCACGAACTTGTACATGAATATAGCGATTTTCTGTTTCATTTTCTATTATCTTTCTACAAATTCCTGGCATTCAATTTTCCTTTTGATTAAACATTGCTATGAAAATTTCAAAACCTATGACTTACAGATATCTTCCTTTGGTTGTAGAAATTAATTCAGTTCTTTATTTGTATGTATAGTTGAGGGTGTTTGTACCACTGACAGTGAATTTTATTTTCCATTTTATTAATCTGCTGCTCAACATTACAAAATATTTGAGATTTTTTTCTTTCAGAACACTATGGTCAATTTTAGTTTTGATCATCAAGGCTATCTTGTATCGCTTGCATATTTTTTTGGTTCAGTCTCTTTTGCAGATTGTTTAAGAATATGTTTGGTCCCTATGACCATTCCATATGGGACTACCCTAAGAATCCTCTATTTCTTTTTGGAAAACAAGCCTTTATTGCTGTAATTTGTTATTTACTTTTCCACCAGGTACTGATCCACAAGATAACTTACTACTTTTCCACAGGAAAGCTTAGTTTCTTTGAAAAATGTAACAGATTTTGAAAATCCAAAGATGGGTTATTTGGGAAACCTTCTTTCCACATGATTGCAGACTCTTTGGAAGAACTCACACCTTCAAATCTGGGAGGCATAAATTTGCTCTTCAGAGGTTAAATTTCATCAGTTATGTTTATTTTTTGATTATTAATATAATTTCCACTAATAGACTTGGACTGAAAGTCATATTCCTTAGTTTGTGATCCTATTTATTGAAGCCTTATTTTTTTTTATTTTTAAATCGTGTTATCATTGTCCCTTTGATAGTAGATGGCATTAGAGTGAGAAAGCAACTGTAACACATGAAATTCAGCAATTTTATATCTGGGTTTCTTTGGACTCCTTAGGTGAGTGTCATCTGGTCTTACTGATTTATTTTAATACATATTTCAAAGTAATTCTAAAATTCTCTAATCAGTGCCAATCTTTCAGAGCAGGTGAGGTAAACCAGATGTGCTGATTCAAGATGGGTCCCTTTATGACTATATTTGTGTCCTGGGAAAGATTTGTCTCTCATCTAAATCCACATGGGATAATAAACCTCAAGTTGCATGTTTCTGCCTTTAATAACTGAGAAATGAAATGTAGACTATGGTTGTGAAAATCAGGTTAGCATTTCACATATACGTCAGTAAAACAGCATCCACACGTCTGAAAGAAAGGATAAGTGAAAAAGATCAATTCCGTTTTATTTAGAATTATTAAGAAAGTAAAACACTGTGATAAAATACTGTAATATTACAGTGTAATAACTTTAATCTAATACACATTTTTTAAAGGCAGTCTACAAATGGAGTGAAAGGAAGGAGTCTGAGATTTTTTGGTTTCTTTATACTACATAGAAGAAATCTGAAAAATTATGCGGGGAAAAAGAAGACTAATTCTCTTGTTACATATTAACAAAACAGATTTAGGGAAGGTGAGGAACAACAAGAAGTGCTTGGCTTTCCTGTAACCAAAAATTCATATTTGTTTCTGCATACTTCTTTTCCCAGAGTTTCCAAAAATAATCAGTTTGTCTGTGACAGACGGACATGTGTGATTTTCCTTTGCATTGATGAAAACAGCTTTGAATATTTCCTTTTAGCACCTACATACATATATATACTTACGGAAAAAAGGATGTGTGAACATTTCTATTGACATCCCTTGTTCTGTCTCTTTTGGCTTTAATCAGCAGAGATGTGAATTTCACTAAATAGGTTTTTAATGAATGTTTCTGGCATTATATTGCTGATATTGTTATGGTATAACAGTAGAAGAGAATGAAAGTCTTTAGAGGGAGAAGCAACAAGCTCTTTCACAGTGACTTTAGCAGAAAGAAACAAAGATTACCTGTTAGAATAAAAGTGGTTTGTGTGCTCTTTAATTATAAATATGTGACAAATTTAAATAGCCAAAAATAATCTTGAATTATATTGAAAATAATCTTTACACAAATTTGCTGGTAGTATGCATTAATTTTATTTTCCTATCTCAACAGTGCCTCTCAGATACAAATTTGTAGAAAATTTTAACACAGCCAGAAAGAATTGACTACTATTAAAAATAACCATTGTCTTCAGAAACGTCCTTGCTTCTTTAGCTACAAGAGAGGATTTCCTTTTCCTTAAGGAACATAAGTAGTGTTCACTTAGAAACAAATCAAACCCACTCCTAACTGTGTTTATGCAGGTCTAGTATCTCCATTACTTACACAAGATAAATTGTATTGTTTTCTCTTTATTTTCGTATTAATACTTTACATATTTTTTTGTCCTCAGGATTAGGATTATGGCCAAGATTAAGAAACAGAATCATGGAGACTTTAGATATCTTTTGTGTTTCCCTGCATAGCTTCTGTTATTGGAGACATGAATAGTTACAGAGAAACTCTGCTGTTTTGAATGGAAAGTTGCTATAATTTGAAATGTAAATAAGTACAGGATAGGCATAATGTTTGATTGTTGAAACTACATAGCCACAGGTTCATCTAGAAGGTAGGCAGCATTCCAAACTATATCAAAATCAGGCATTTAAAGGGAATGCAGTTATGACCTTTAGCTAATGACTTTTTCAGTAAGTAGTGTCTCTTGGTTGCCATAAAATCTTACCAACATTTTCCCCTTCTGAATTAGTTCGTCATATGAAGAGGAAATATTTCTAAGAAACCAGTAGCTGGTAAAACTATAAATGTGGTCACAGATAGCACCATTTTTTCACTTCCATAAGCAATACCAGTATTAAATACATGACTGTCGTTTAAGGTCAGTATAGAGCATAACTACATTTATAATCCACTAATCCTAGTGGCTCTGTCTCTCCAACATCCCTTTAACAGTGCTTTAATAAGGCTTTGCATGAGTTTAAAGCCTTCATTCAAGTATCATATTAAAGGGCGGAGGTCATGACTTGGGTGGTTCTCATTCATCAGGTACTGTGTTTGCTCACAGGTTTATCAATATATAAATAAACACTTTAAGATAAGTATTTGTTACAGTGTGAAGCAATGTCCTGTCTTAGCTTTCCCACTTCCTCCCAGGTGTAGTAATACTCTCCCCCTTCCCCTCTCCCTGCCTCCTGCTGAGAGCTGTCCATCAATCTCAGAAGGTCAGCAAGGCTGTCGTCTGATAGGTGAAGTTCAAAAGATGCCTCTCAGCCCTGGGGACAATTGGGCCATCCAAGTGTCATTCATCTCCTGAGCTTCCCCCCCTCCTACCTGGTTGGTAGCTCACCTACCCCTTCCCCTCCCCCTTTCCCTTTGCTTAAAAAGACACAGGACCATGCGGTTTGGCGTCTGGTTGGAGCTGTCGCTACATTCAGAGGCCTGCGTGCCCAGGAATAAACTCTGGATTATGACCCCCTAGCTGGATTCATCTCCTTTTCCTCTTTGCCTCGCCTAAAGCTTCTTCATCAGAGGTCAGCCTGAGTTCTGTTGCCTGGACTTTTTTCCAAGAGCCTAGCTGCAACATACAACTAACCAAAGGTATCACTGAGG
Organism: Geospiza fortis; assembly: GCF_000277835.1. Lineage (NCBI taxonomy): Eukaryota > Metazoa > Chordata > Aves > Passeriformes > Thraupidae > Geospiza > Geospiza fortis. The sequence goes on from NW_005054331.1 coordinate 2,277,884, forward strand.
TGAAACACCACGGCTGCCGCCTTTGGTCAGGCAGCGAGGGCCAGACAAGCCCAGGCACGGTCCACCCGATAATATTGGGATTTTATTCCAATAAGTATTAATCAAATGGGACTTTTAAACTCCCTCTCATCTTCTCCCTTGTCTTACATTTGTTGCCCTTAATATTTTTTCAGACCTTCTTTGCCAAACTATGGATAAATTTGAGCCTTTGCTTGTTGCTATGTCACTACTGAGTCGAGCTCAGTAATGATCAAGAAATATAGCCAGTGTGAAATGCATCACAAATGCACTTTCAGGTTGATCCCAGAAGATGTAATTTTTTGGCTAATCTTCTCATTTCCAGCCCTTCCCTTTACATAGATAAATTTTTATGGTTGCATGCATCACAGTCAACAAGATTTTTGGGGCAATGTTGATCCCTAAAAGCCTAGTGATAAGAAAGCCTTAGTGCTCTTTTCTCAAGTTGTTCTGTCACATACACATGCCTACATTTCAGCTGGACCCATTCATCCTGTCTGTGGCTCATGCATCCCTGTACAGGGACCTTTGTAGGCTTATTTCACTTTTTATTTCTTGATCCTCGGTCATAGACTTAGCAGGATAAGAATATGTCATGCAAGTTTAAGGTTTTGCTTTTTGAGTACATTCTAGAGGAAATGGCTGCTATGGTCCCTTGAGTCCATGGCACATAGCCTCATGTATGAGCAGCTGCACATCCAGCACAACCTCTGTGCTCAAGGTACATGTGCAATGCTTGAGGCCTTTCTGAGAAAGAATATTTTTTCAGGGCCAAAATAAGACAGAAAAATGTTAATATTAAATTCAGGTTCAGGTGGATCCTGCAATTTCAGGAATGGATTATTTCAGTTGCCTCTCCTTAGGTAACTGGAGGTTCAAATGTGTTCTACAACCCTGTTAAGGGATTCACCCACCTTTCCTCCTTCCACTTGTCATAAGGCTGCCCCAAAATAGATTCACAAGTGGTTTCTTCTTACTTGATACAAACAGTGTTCTTTTGAAGAGGCCAGGGACACTCTTAGATCCCTGAGAACTGCTGGATGAATGCACTTGAAGGCTGGAAAGTTTCTACCAAATTTCTAAGTAAACAGGTTGCTCATTGCAGGTAGATGCCTCTCTCAGGTGAGCAATCCTGTCAAGGCAACTGAAGACTCTTGATATGGTAGAATGTGTCTGAGTGGCAATACTCTGTTCTTGTGACACAAATAATAAAAAAACACCAGAGAACGTAGTTAAGAGTCATCTTTCTAAAAAATTGGTGCAGGGTGCACTGTTTTCTGCCTGCATGGGAAAGGAAGTGTGTTGCTGCTACTGAGATGTGCCTGGGTGGGCTGCACCCCCTGAGGCTGCAGGTTTGGCAGAGGGGAGGCAAGGAGAGCCTGTGCCTGTCAGCCAACACACAGAGCAGTACCCTGCAGCACAGCTTGGGGGTACGGGCAAGCTGGGAGCGTGTTGGGCTTCAGTTGTAGTGGCAGATGAAAGGATGTTCTCACCAAAGGCCTGAGTTTGTGCCCCATGGATCATTCCCATAAGATGAAAATCCTGCGGTGCTTCCTGGATTTATCATGTGGCATACTGTGACATTCATTCTGCGGTCAGATAGCACAGGGTCTTCAGGAATTTGGCTTTGAGGGGAGAGCTGAAAGCATTTGTGTGGGACTGCATGAATACAGCTACTGAGCCTTTCACATTTTTTCAGCATATCTGCTGATTTCAAGCAGTTGTATAATTGTGCATATCACAAAGTCGCTATGCCACCCATTAATTTTTCACAACATAATAACTCATATCCCACAGCCAGTGACCTACCTGTCATAGCTTCCAGTACAGCTGAATGTGTGCTCATTCTGGGTGAATGACCTCTTAGAGAAAGGAAAAAATATAGATTCACAAACAAATTTTCTCCTTCTGCTTTCTTCTTAACATTTACTAGACCAACTTGGATTCTCAAGCAGGGCTTGTTTTTTCATCATGGCAACAACATTTCTTCAACCAGGAGTATTCATTATTTATTTGAAAATACAATATGCACCTTCTTCATGGGAAGATTCCTGGACTAAAATATCACTGGTGCAACAAGCACCAGTGTAAATCAGAAGTAATTCACAGAAATTGATGCAGTGATTTGTGTTATTTTTATATTGCAACAATATAAAAATAACATCAATGAAATGTCTTCAATACCTAGTACCGTGATCCCTTGAGCCATTAGTTTCTCAGTTTAAGGTTGTACCAATCAACTCAATCAGTAGTGGGAGGAAGAGAGAATAAGAAATTAAATAGAATCATTATACACACCTAAGTTTAATAAGTATGAGATATATTACTGTAAACCTTACCAAATTTTATTACACTGGGATTTTTAATTTTTCTTGTGTTTCTTTGGACAAAGAAATTACTAGCTTTTGTCAAGTAAATGCTAAGCACATGCCTGAATATTAACAAGCAAAAAAGAAAATGCTTCCTTTTATTTTCAGATCCACCAAATATTATAATTCCTGTTCCTCCTTTTCTTCACAACCCACAGCTACACAGATTTCATATCATCCTCTTATAAATCTCCCATCTTTTGTTTTGATTATACTGCATTAGTTTTTGTAATCAAATCTGAATCCTAAAAATAATTAGGTTTAAGGGGAATTTAGCAAGCTTGTGACATGGAAAGGTTAACTGAAAACTATCAATTGAATAATGCTTTTTTTTGTGCTTAAAAGAGTGAAAATTGCTAGTTCTCTGTCATCTAATCTGTCTACCTATTCTCTGTCTGGGTAAAGGTTTAAATGTATAGATAAATACTTAGCGTATCTAAAAAAAGAGAAGCGACATAACAGTAATCCCTAAATCAGCTTTACATGCTGCCTTAAAACAGTGGAATACTCTGCATCATTTAAATAGTAAACTTCAAAATCTGAGTTCATTGCTCTACTCTCAGGGAAGACCCACTGAATTATACTCCAAGTGGTGGGCTAGCACAGCCATATGTTGCTCTGGACGAGGAAAACCAATCAGGAATACCAGTCTTTGAGAGTGTGACTAACCCACTTTCCACATCAGTGACACCAAAGCAGTTTATCTGTTTTCTTGGAAACATGCCTGTGCTTCTGTCCCCTTCCTTCTTGAAATGTACTGCACACAGAGCAGCTGCCAAGCCAGATGAATCGCACACTAGGGGGAATCGCTGAAAATAAGCAGCATGCAGATTGAAAACAGGGCTTGGGAATAATTGCAGGAGTGGAACACAAGCATGAATTTCACCATTCTGGCTTCCTCAGCCAATTTCCAAATGCTTCATGTTCTGTGGAATGCATTCTAGAAGAGTTGTAGTGGCTTGAGCCGTACCAAAAAGTTGCTGTCATTGCTGTCAATGACTTTTAACCACCAAAGATTTGGATCAGACCCTCAGTCCCCAGCATTCTACACCCAAGGCCTCACATGTTAGTAAAAAACCTAAAAGAGCACACTCCAGTGAAACATGACTTTTGGTGCCTATGCCCAAAACTGAGACAAAGTCCTGCCCAGCTCAGATGCTGCCAGAGAGAAGGGGCATGTCCCAGACTGCCGAGACATGTTCTGCCTCCTGTGTCCCTGGGCTATTTCACAAGGCACCATACAGCGTATCGAGCACAAAACAGACTCCTGAAAAAAATATAAAGTTGACTTTTCTTAGTTGACAGCTATATAAACAGCTTCTCCTGGGAATACAACCTGAGCTCTCACCTAAAAGCAGGAAAAAGCTTATTTCATGCTCTTGTCTACCCAACAGGATACACACCTGTATTTTCTAGTGTTCCTCAACCATTACAGACACTTTAATGCACTATGGGAGAAAGAGGGAACATTTTCATCTCTTCCTGTTGAAGCACTCTTACTGTGAAAAATAATGCAAGATTTATTGTTGTACAACAAAATGCAAGAAAAAGCCAGACTGTGTTTTCTGTATTTTACCATAGAGGCAAATACATAGATTTCTTGTCCTTAACAGAAGCTTTATAAAGATTTAAGGAACAATCACTGTGTAAAGACTGTTTAAAAAAGGATTAGGATTCAGCTGTCTTATTGCCAGTGTCTTAGCCATTAAGCTACAAACAAAAGGTGACATTTTTCTGCTTAATTTTTTTTTCTAATGATCCAATCCAATTGATCCTCATTTTGTTATTACCCTACAGCTTGGTTTCATCATAACATCCTCCAGAATTTTTCTATTTCTCCCTAAATGTCTTTCCAGATAAACCCAGACACTCTTACAGGAGGTTACATGGAGCATTAAAATATTTTCTTAGTGCGCTTTTCTTCTCTAAAAACCAAATTTCTCATTTTGTTATGTGTATTCCAGCAATCACACAGTAATAAAAGATGAGACAGCAGCAAAAATTAAACTTGTCATTTTTTTGTCCTTATTGGGGTGTGCTTAAAGGTGCTAGGAGAAATTTTGCCAAGCCATTCCCTTCTAGAAACACAGCGAAAGAAGTACCAGGCCCAGCCATGCCTTATGCATCAAGGTTTTCATGTAAGTCAATACTGAGGAAGAGCTACAAATCTATCAGGTGGGGACCTCTGGAACTAGAAAGCAACTAAACTGATGTATATGGAGTCATTGTTTGGGACTGCAGAAAAATTTAGGAATATTATCTTGGTGAATTTGGTCTTCAGTACTTCAAGAGTACAGACTGCTAGAGTCTCTTTGGTTAGTCAGAGATTCCTGAAAACGGGAGTAACCAAAAAAACTTTTCTCCTTGTCACCACAGAGGTTACTTTATTTTTTGGCATTAGCACAGCTACTATAAGAACTGGCCAGTTCTCTTCCAGTCCTCTTCCAGGACTGTTTATATTACAGAGGAAGGTAGGTCTGATCCTCCAGTTACAGACTGTACTCCAGAGCCTCAGGAGTTTTGGTTCTTCAAACATATATATTGCATGTATATTTTGCTTTAACACTATAGTCCTTATTCAAGCAAAACCACCCACTATGGTCAAAAATAGTAGCGTAATTTGGCATCCAGTTACAATCTATTCTCAAGTGGTATTGTTCTCTTCCCACTGCTGTTGCTCCTTGCTTGAATAATTATTGTTCTTCTCTCAGATTTCTCCAGCTTCAATAATTTATTAAATCTACTAATTATTTTTCTTTCTCCTTCTATATAAGAGAAAATAAAACTTGACAAAACTTCAAAATGACGTGACAGAATTCATATAATGTTATGATCATATTTCTTGCATATGCAAAGAAGACTGCAATGGATTCCATATTTCCTCTCTTTCCTCTTCTTAGTAAGTCTTAACAAGTTAAATATTTTTTGGGATCCATGGTAAACATTGAGCAGATATTCCATTGTGGCATTTGAAAAAAAAAACCCATCTATATAGAATTATTTTTTTTGTCTATAAGTAAATATACCCTTATTTTCAAGGAAGATGACTTTTATTATATGGAAAGACAGTAAAAACAAAGTAAAATATTAGAAATAGATTTTATTTCCCTCTGCTGGAGATCTTCCAATGTGACAATGTTTCTAAAATCTTACATGGAAAGATTTTGTGTTTCAAATATTTTTTGAGAAAAAATAGCATCACAATGTTAGATCCCAGACTTTTCCAAAGCCTCATTACTTGGAAAGAAGCATGCTTTTTGATTGTGTATGTATACATATATGCAGTCATACATGTACATGCCAACAGTTTTAGAGTGCCATCTGCTGTCATATGGGACTAAATAGTGTTGTTTCTGTTAAGTTTTTAGGATCAATAAAGTTGTTGCGCCCTTGAAAATTTTTCTGATTAAATTGCACTACTAGGAAAAGTGCATTTTTAAATTGCAGGAGGTATAAAGTGTTTTTGCCAACCTTTGCGTGTATAGAATCATAGAGGCATAGAACAGTTTGTGTTGGATGAGAACTTGATTATGATCTTGTTATAACCACCCCCACCCCCACCTTGGGTAGGGACACATTTTATTAGACCAGGTTGCTCAGATCCCCATCCTATCTGACCTCCTGAGCTTGGAGGAGGTAATCCTTAAATATTAACCAGCCTTCTTGTGCCCCTCTTCCCTACAGGGTTTTATTGCATGGTGTTCTCTCCAGTCATAGGAACCACCCCAGCACAACTCTGTGATAATAAGATAGTAGCCCTGATAGTTTGTGTATATCTCTAAGTCATCTTTTTTATTCCACATTTCATGTGTGTTCGACAGGAGCATTTAAATTGAACTCTTATGAAGTCAACTTGCTGGCTGGAATGGAATGAATTTCTTTGTGCTTCTCTTTAGGTGCTCTCCTCATGACCTGCAATTCCTCTCCAGGTTCAGGGCATCTCTTGCTGATACTGGTAAGGGTGAGAAGGATTACAGTTCCCTTTCCTCAGCAATTTTAGTTTGATGGTCTCTTCACCAGCTTGGCAAGCCTATGACCAAAGATGCTCTTCTCCTCCTCTGACAGATGCACACACACATGGACCCCTCTGTACTGCATTATGTTTGAATTCATGTGATTGTTGAATCTCCCTGACTCACATATCTGCACAATCTCTTTATTCTTTGGCAATAAATGAAAAATTATTTTCATGGAAGGCTTGTGTAAAATATTGTTGATTTTCCTAAAATGCTAGCCTATCAAGACCTAGAGGTTATTTTATTGCTGATCTAGAAATATGTTGCACAGAGTCCAGGCAAATGTGAACAGCAGCAAAGGTGTTCAGAAACGATATTTAATCTCCTTCTTGGGACTGAAAATCTAAACTTCTTCTTCAGGAGAAAACTCTGTTTTAAAAATTGAAGCCACAGAAAGATTAAGGCAAAAATAAATGTTGCCACTTGTCACAGCTTCCTCAGAGATGCAAATCCCACCCCCTGCCATATGGCATTTCATTCAAGAATGAAAACTTGCTCAAATGCTGTCTCCTAAGAGTGTTCAGTACTTCCCTCTGGTGGTCTGTCCCATAAAATACTTCTCAGAAAAGAAATTGCTTAAACCATTCCCTTTGAACTTAGGACAGTTTGTGAAGATGTACATGCACAGAAGTTTGTATCAGTTTTCAGATGGGGTCTGAAGTGGCTTTGACTAGGAGCTGATCAAAAACATTTTAAAATGATAGAATGTTTTCTAACACGATCTGGGTTTCCAGTTTGGATTAGGTATGTTGTATTTGTGAATTTTAACTAAACTTCAAACCTCACTAAAATCACCACATGACATTTAGCTCAGTTTTTAAGAAAGAAAGGATAAAAGCCAGCTGTGTACTCTTTTGGACAAGTTGACTTCTTAATCCCTTTAGGAAAGATAGACAGTGAATCAGCACATTTTCTTTTTTCTGACATCATTGAACAGCTACACCTCCTACCCTACCATGATGTCTTTACATGCTGTCATGATTATTTTGTCTTCCCCCTGAAATGTATTCTTGTAGAAATTATGACACTCTAATAGAATGACATTGTGTACTTTTGCTACTTGTGTGTTTTTTAAATAATTCAATTTTCGTTATTTACTTATTTTAGGATTCAAATATAGATACATCTAACCTCAATTTAGAGTTAGTGTCATCATTTTTTTCAATTTTTTTTGATAATGAGCACCCAAAATAGGCTTTTAATATAGGCATCCACAGAAAAAAAAGATGAGCTAAAGGGAGTCTAAACTAACATTTGAAAAGTGGTGCCATATTCAACTTCATTCTCCTTTTCTGAACCAATCTGCTTTTAAATGTAAGTTAACTACCATTCGTATTGCTGTGAATGATATTTCTATGTGAAATATTTCTCTTTTTGCTCCTTTCTCAGACATTTGTTTAAACAGTCTTCCTTACACAGTCTTATTTACTACTGTTATTACATAAATACTTAGTTACTTACTGTTATTACATGAATACTGTGAAAGACTGTCCATTTCTTTAGAAGTTGCTATCCTCTTCACTTTTTCACTTTCTTCTGCAATATCATATTTTAAAATCCACTTTTTAGTTAATTACTCCTGCAGTGACTTAAACAGTATTCAAGGTAAAATACAGGAACAACAGAACCTAAATTGGAAAACTCATTCTGTTAGCTCTAATGCTGAATTATCGCTGGTTTTCAGAGTTCTGAGGTGCTTTCAAATTTTGGAAAGGCAAGGATATCCAAACAATAGATCTATTTTACATGTATGGAAACTTAAACAGTATTAGGCATGGACCTGTCTTGAAAAATATGATTCCCACTGGAAGAATAGTTTGAAAAATAGTGGGAATTCACCTCGTTTGTGTCAGCCTTCAAAGTTTTCTTATACAAAAATAATTTCTGGTAGAATATAAGTGAGACTAATCTTGTCACAAAAACCTGACAAATATTTATATCTTGAAGGTCGCCACTGAGATGGATATCTGAAATGGATTTCAAATACCTGTATTTCACTAGGTATCTATTTTGGCAGAAAAAAATATAGACCAAGATACTCAAATATCTTGCTCAAGATTCTATGTTAAAAGATTGACTATACTATTGGCTTCCCACACAATCAGGATCTGAGAAAGATAAAAGCTACAATATTAGCTGTAGCCCACCAGAAATCTGATATATTTCACTTTAGGCAATAATATCCTTGAATGGAAATAAAATGTTAAAAGTTTGTATTTATTGTCTCTATGAAAGAGGAATCACAATTTAAAGAAATCCATTTAAGAAGAAAAGGAACAGCAAACAGCAAATAATCTCATTTTCAGCTTTTTCTTTAGCTAGACATCCCATCTTCCTAAATCCATGAGAAGCCAGCAACATGACTCCACAGGCAGGTGGAAATTCAGTGGCTGAAAGAATATGGCAGTCTGACACAGCATTCAGGCTCTCTGGCAAGAAGACAGGTGGGAAACCACGCAGAGAAGCAGACAATTTGTCTTAAATACTTAATTCCATAGATAAGGTTGAGATAATCAATATAGATTCATGGAGTATTTTAGTCTGATATAACTGACTTTTCAGTCTATCCTAAGAGTAGTTTGCGTGGTCAGAATGGCTTCCACTGGGGGTCTCAAAGCACTTCCCAAATTCTCTTGACTGAAGTCTTGAAATGCATCGTTTGCACTGGGCATGAAACAAACATGAGAATTGATGGAAACTTTTCCTTTTACTGGAGATGATCCAAACTAGCATTGCTGAGCACTCCCTTCACTTCAAGTGGAAATAACATAAAATGTACGCATATTCTCTAAGAGAGAGAGCCTGTCCTTAGTCGTATTCTTTCAAAAATATTGATATATTCTGGCAAGAAAGAAACAAAGGAGAAAAGGTAGATCCTGGTATTATAAATGACTCTTGCTTATGCTTAAAAATTGCTTAAACAAAACCCAGATTCAGCTTCCGCAATAATTAAATAGAATAAGCTTCTTTTTAGAGTTGTGCACTACTCATGGGTCTGCAAATTTGGCAAGACTTTTGCACATCTGGTTTTATTTATAGAATTTTTAAAACATATGAGTGACTATTATAAGAGTAAATAATGCTCACTTTAAAAATGTGCTGCTGTAAATAAAAAAGTTGAGGACATAAGCAATTCATATCCTAAATTACCACTGAAAATAGGAAAGCTAAAAAAAATAATGGAATTTAAAGCCTTCAAATGCTGTTCAGATTCCAAGTATTATTCTGTGAATATATGCAATAACTTAATATACATTCAGTATGTGCTGTTTTTCTTGACCTTAAACAAAATAAATCACTATGTGTCTTCTTTTTATATGTAATATTTTCTTTTTTACTGTATATGTATTCATTCCTACACACCTTTTCCAAGCAGTTTGGTTCAAGAAATTCCAGTTTTTCTTGAAACTGAAACACAAGCACCTAATGTAATTTTTAAGATCTACAAAGTGCCAGTGAGGTGTCAAACTGAAATTAGTGTCTATGCAAGACCTTGCTGTAATTTTTTTGAAGTGTCAAATATCAAGGTCAGATTTGATTACATCAATAATACAGAGAGAGGTAAAACAACCCTTGGGGACTCTTTACTCAGCTTCATGGGACCAGGCCTTTCACTAGAGTTCATAAATCAGAAGAAAAAAGACAATGTTTCTCACTCCAATGTGAAAGCATTTGTTTACTCCTTCAAACCTTTATTATTATACTATTATTACAGATCTTATCATCATACAGTTACTGTATGTACAGTAACCATACGTATAGTTAATTTCTTCAGAACAAAAGGATTCACTTTTCAATAAAGCATACGATTATGTCTCCTGTAACTACAATAATTTTGAGGAAAGCTAGCAATGGCATCCCTAAGGTTTTTGGAAAGTGTTTGTTTAGCTCTTGAAGATCAATGTCGTTCTTTAACATTTTACTGCTCTTCTTTCATTATGGCTGAAAAAGCTCCCAACAATAAATTTTCATTGACACCAGAGTAAAATTAATTTTGATAGCATTCCCAGCCATAATATCCAAAATGTGAGCATTATGCTACTTAAGATAATGTGGCCTTGCAGTCATAAATATCCTAATGCAGTTTGGATTATTGTTTAAAGAAAAAACCTCTTATTCCAGCTATTCCAGATATTACATTATCAAACACAAAAGCCATATAAAAGGAAAAAGAAATCTATTTTAAGAAACTAAATTTATTTCTAGAACTAATAGCTATGGAAGATAAAATAGAGGAATACAGTTCCTTTACCATTTTAGAAGGTTTAAGACTGGAGGTTTAGGGGAATACATAAATTTTTTGAGCAGTCACTGTA
>NW_005054331.1:2288654-2324872 GCF_000277835.1 Geospiza fortis
AGTTCACTGAGATTCCTAAAGCGGGGTGGGAAGAATTGCTGTGTGGAGAAGCCTGTCTTTCTCCACTGACTACAGGTTGCCTTGAGCAATCAGTTTATACTTGATTCCTGACATTTAGAGAGCTAAAATTAGGCAAGATAAATTCCACCTTATGTTAAATACTTCTCCATGATGACAGAAACACGAAAAAGACTGTGAGGTGGAAGATAATGGGATTATCTGCATTGCTTGTGCCAGGGGTGCACTGAAGAACCTTTGGTCCTCAGCTGAGCTCCGAGAATGCAGTGCAGAATGCAAACACAGAAGAAGAGAGCACAACCTGCCCTAGAGAGCTTATTCATTCCTCACTGTCAATGATACTAATATTTCTACCAGAGCAGGAGTACCTTCCTGTGCTGGTCTGCCACAGATCTATGATCACAGTCATAATTCAGTAATGAAATTTATAACACAAGTACATAATACGTTAGAAATGAAAAAATGTTAATACATTCCATTGATATCTTCTCTGATTCTTAAGGGTGGCTAAATTATTAAGCTTCCCAGAATAAAAAGTCTAGTTTGCATCACAAGCTGAAAACATTTAACAAATGTAATGTTTTGAGAATTCAAAAGCATTTTTAAGCATTTGGATTCCTATTCTATGTGTGTCAGGTGGAGAGATAAAGGTTTCTCTATAGCTACAGGAGGGCTTTAGAGTCATGCTTTCACATCAGAGTATATGGAAGCATCATTTTCTAAGAGATTTAATTTAAAGATTCAAGGCAGAAATCAGATGAAATCTTAAAAACTTCAGGGTACATATTCCAGACCCACTATTCATCCAGTATGACTTGTTTTCTTTATCCTTCAGGTTGTAGTCATATATCTCAGTGCAGATTATCACAGAGGATACAGGTCATAACAGTGGGCAAAATCTCTGTAATATTGGGTGCTTTTTCTAAGAGGACAGGCCATGTTGTCTTTGGCCAATTTGGTTTTCCTTTCTGTGTGACACACAAAAAATATATCAAATCCTGTTTGACATCCCATTTTAAATGGTGGCCCTGATAGATACACAGTAATTTATGATTGGCATGCCAAACTTGGCAGGAAGATGCTGTAAATTCTTCTATATTAGGGACTGAGCTGGAACTGCACCATATTAACTAGTCCTTAAAATTCCAATGACCTCTACAGGAACTAAAAACATTCAAGCTGCAGCTTTAAGAAACAAGCAGCAGGTATTCCAAAATACATAATAGGTTGCAATGCAAACATTTATTACTGGTTTGTTTTTTAACAAACTTCATCACAGCATCAATTTTTTAAACATACCTGAGTGTTGGAGTTGATGACTATTGATTAATTAATTTATTTTCACCAAAAAAGTTATAAGTTGCTTGCCTGTGAGGCATGCCCTGGGAAGTCCAGTAGATGAAATATAGCTGGATATATGGTAAAATCTAAGATAAAATTCAAGGAGTAATATAAAACAATAACTGTAATAATTAAGAAATAATTGAATTTGAAAGAAATTAGCCTGTTGCAATTTTTTAGCTGGTGCAGTAGTGTCATAACTAAAATTTGAGAACTTCCATCAGACTTTGCTAGACACCTCAAGAGATAGATAAACCCCTTATTAAAAAGGGTTTAGATAGTTATAGCAGAAAATTAAAAGCTGATGATTCATTTTGCTATTACAGAAGAAATAACATTACATTGAATTTATAAATTATTCTTTTTGTCATAGAATGCATAATGAATCCCAATTTTGTTCATCACTTTCCTATAATTAATTTAACAGGCACAGAGATGGTGTAATATATTTTCTCCAATTCTAGTTTTTATTAATAGAAGTCTTTTCAGGTTTAGCATAATGATGAAGAGGAATGTAGTGTTGGGGTTACAAAGGAGCAAAGAAAATAATTCTCCTTGAATTTCAGTTCTGCTTTACATAGCAGTCTGTTTAACGGAGAAAATTATTCTATTCCTCACAACAGAACTTGCACATCTTGGAAGAGTGTTGTACACTGTTTTAATGAAGCCACAGACTACAGCACAGGGATTGTGATGGGTTTTTTTCAGATACAGATGCTTAGCCAATTGCAGAAACATGCAGCGAATATATACATTTAGTCCTTTCTCCAGCTAATATACCAACAGTTGTAAGGGTAATGAAATGAATTGTATTACATCAGTGATTCCACAGAAAATATTTATTTATGTGTGTTTATACATAAAATGGCAGCTCTCTTTCTATCAACTAGAAATGCAGAATGGTTTGGGTTGGAAGGGACCTTAAAGATCATCCATTTTCAACCCTCTGCCATGGGCAGGGGCACCTTCCACGAGACCAGACTCAGAGCCTCATTGAACCTGGTCTTCCACACTTCTTGGGCTGGGCATCCAGCTGCTCTAGACAACCGGTTTCAGTGTGTCACTAATCTCCCAGTAAAGGATTTCTTCCTAATATCTAATCTAAATCTACCCTCTTTCAGTTTAAAAGACAGACCAGCATATGATGTAGCTCAGGTCAGTCAATTATTAAGAGTGAAAAATGCACTGGACTGCCATCCTGCAGTGGAAGAGACAAAGAAAAGATGATCTCTCTGTATACAGTGCAAGCACAAGATTCTCATCCAGCATCTAGGCTTCCCCAACCATTCACCTGTCCCCAGGGCTGAAAACCAACCACTTCTAAGCTTGGAAAAGCAAATCTCCATCTGGGCCCAGACATAATTAGCATATCCAGTAAAGCAAAGATAAATTGCCCTTTTGGGGCAACATTTTTCTGTGGTAGGTCCTAGAATCTTTGGATTCATCTACTGCTCTCTAGGACCTTTACTTTCCCACTATCTTCCAACCTCATTTATGATATTTTATGACACATGCTAACTAGTGCAGTGAGTGCATTATAGGGTGTGATGACAGCACATTTTGGAGTAAGATGGCATTTCATGTCATAGACAATACACAGTGGGTGAATACTAAGAGTGTCTTGATAGACATACTGTGAGGACCTGTGGCATTTCTTGATGAGAAAACATTATGCAGTTAGGTTATGTCTGAGCTACCCCAAAAATGCCCAGGGAATTTGGTGTACTGTCATTAAGTGTACTGTCATTAAGTATGAGCATAAAGTGCCCTTGCTGGCATCATCTTTTTGAGTGACTGAAAAGAGTAGTGGCCTCCCAGCTTTCCCTCAATTGCCTCAGGACTTCTGTCATTTATCTTTTCGGTCTCAGAGCTGCTCTAAGCCCTTCTAGCCCATCTTTTTCCATCCATCACTGAACTCTTCTGATCTCAAAGCCTTCCTTGTCCTCTGCCCAGCTATTTTCCAAACCCTTCCAGGCCCAGGCTCATGCTCCCTGACACTTCCCAGCCACAGGCACAGCTTGGGATTGAGGTTCCTGTGCCCCTCTTCTGCATTTTCTGCACCCTGTGGGGGTAGCTGCTGCCACACCAAGCCGCACTGTTGCAGGCATCTACTGGTACCTTTCAGCTCAGTTCCACTCCTGTCCCTCCAGCAGCAGTTGTGCATCTCATTCTGACAGGGATTTAAAAATACTGCCAAGAGGTATTTATAAAACATTGCCCTACATGCATTTCAGAGGAAATGTTCAATAAAAAGGGGGAAAAGAAAGCCCTCCCAGAAGGAGCATTCTCTCCTCCACTAGCCACAGAAATTTTCTGGGAGGATCTTTGAGGGTTTATTTAGTTTTCTCTCTTAAAAGGATTGGCAAATGTTTTTAGGAGCCATTGGCTTTGTCTCAAAACCTTAATAAAGCATTAAGGAGAATTACATAATTTAAAGGCAGCAAAGGCCAAGTAGGTCATCCAGTGCAACTTCTCAGCAGTGCAATCTGGCATTGTTCAATGTACTTAGTGGTGCCTTTGTCCAGTCTAGATCTGACTTACAAGGGATAAGGCTTCTGATGGTTTGCAACTTTTAATCTTTAGAAGTTTACAATGCAAAAAGTGTGATACATGTGACTTCCTTTCAGATAAAGAAACTTCTCTTGTACACCATACTAATTTCACTTCTATCAAAAGTCTCAAAAGTCAAGACATACTTTTATAGCTCAGCAGCAACTGAAATAAAAGTGTAAAAGGGCTACTCAGTGATTCTCTCCTGCTCATTCACAGAAAAAAAAGAGCTCTGACTAAGCAAGACTTCTCTCTTTCTATAATTGTCAGTGCACCTCACCTGTTTTCAACCCTTACATCTGCTCTTCTGGATGAGTGTGTCTTTTTTTACTCCCTTCTCTCATTTCTCTTTTCACTTTTGACCTTTTTAGTTATTTCCCAATACCTTTTCTCAGAGGCTTTGGGGGATTTTATGAAATACTTCAGAGTGTTCAGCAAAGCTGTAGGATGCCTGAAATTCACAGTAAGTCTTTTTGATTAACTATATCAGTAAATCAGAAAGCCACTGTTCCACTGCAACAAACAAAGATTTGTCTGTGGTTCAAATGTCACTTCATTTCTCTTGTTTTTCAGCTTTGCCTTTCACTTGCAACAAAATTTTGAAATTGCTAATTCTGATAAGAGTGATTTGATCCCAAATTTTACAGCAGCAGATAAGATGTGCCAGCTTGACTTTTAACACTTGTGTCAAGCAGGATTTTGTTCTAGCAGACAACAGTACTGCGAATCTGCATGCTTAGTTGGGCAGGTAAGAAATATCACATTGATTTGAGCAGGACTACGTGGAGGCACAAATTCATCATGGGTGATTTGGTGATGGTGTAGTTACCACATGACAAAATGGAACAACTAGGCTTGTGTTAGTGCTGAATGAATAACTTCACAGGATTTGAATTTTGTGCAAAACCTATATTAAGGCCATTCATAAACTTGTAGGATCATAGAATGTTCTGAGTTGGAAGGGACTAACAAGAATCATCAAAGTTCAACTCCTGGTCCTACACAGGGCAGCCCAAGAGTCACACCATACATCTGAGAGCAATGTTGAAACACTTTTTGAGCTCTGACAGGCTGGGGCTGTGACCACCTCCCTGCAGAGCCTGTTCCAGTGCCCAACCACCCTCTGGGTGAAGAAACTTTTTCTGGTATATAAATTAACCTCCTCTGACTCAGTTTCATGCTGTTTCCTTGAGTCCTGTAACTGGTCACCACAGATAAAATATTGGTACCTGCCCTTCTGCTTTCTCTCTTGAGAATGTCACAGACTGCAATGAGGTACCTCAGTCTCTTCCTCTCCAGGCTGGACAGATGAAGTGACCTCAGCCACTCCTCAGCCGCTTGTATGGCTTCCTCTCAAGATTCTTCATCATATTTGTAGCCCTCCTTTGGAAGCTTCTATAGTTTTATTTCTTATACTGTGGCACCCAAAACAGCCCCCGGCACTCGAGGTGAGGCTGCCGCAGTGCAGAGCAGAGGGGACAGTCCCCTCCCTTGCCCAGCTGGTGATGTTTTTTCCCCCAGGACACCCCAGGCTGTCTGGTGCCTCCTGGCTGCCAGGGCACTGCTGGCCCATGTTCAGCTTGCCATCGACCAGGAGTCCCGGGTCCCTTTCTGCAGCTCTGCTCGCCAGCCTCTCATTCCCAGTCTGTCCATACATCCAGGGATGCCCCATCCCAGGTGCAGAATCTGTCACTACTATTGGTGTGCAATGAAGGGAGGTAAGAACTGTACTAAAAATGGAATTGCAATAAGAAGATATCATAAATATTTATGCTTTCAACTGTTTGGGGTGCCATTTGAGTAGTCTTTTTATGTGGAATATTATCCACACCTTTCACCTGTTGTTCAAGGACATTTCTTTGCCAATATAATTTCGGAGCAAACCATTTCTTGTTGTGATAGTAAATTACAATATTTAAAATTTAATTTTTGGGGAAGTATTTAAGGAGCATTCAAGCTAAAATGAGCAAGACATGGCCTCTGCTTGAATGCAGTGGATATGGTATTATCTGTCATACAACAGGCTGGGATCTCTCTTCAGAATTCTTTCTATGTGCCCTGGATGTAGTTGTAATAAATCTGGGTAAAATGTTCCCTATTATGTAATGAGCATTCTATCTGGTCTACCCAGACAAAACATATACAAGTTTTGCCTCTTTGTAATTTTATGTCCTCAGTTTTTAAGAGGCACTGTTTTTTTCCCATTGGACTGAAATATTCATAAGTTAAAAAAAATTTGCAAAACCTGCATTTTTCCATGAATCAAACAAAGTGGAAACCTAGTAAAAGTTTCAAGTTATAAACTATTAATCAAGGTGAAAATTGGACATTATATTGCTATGAAAATAATGATTTTGCATCACCTTAATTGAGTTAATCCTCCTGGAATAAAATACTGAATCTCCAAGCTATAATATTCTTTCTAGTAATCTAAATGCTAAACAAGATAATTGTGATTAATGGCTATCATAATTAATGTAGAGTGAAATAATAATGACTTTTGATCTTTTAGTAAAATGATAACAGGTATCTGCTGTGGTGTATTTTATGTCTAAAAGGGATTAGTGTTTTACTACATACCATTAAATGTTGTGAAACTGCTATTCTTCATTTGCTTTGAAAAGAAATATATTGTAGCTTACTGCTTATCAGGTATTAAAAGCTTATTAAGTTAGGTATATTTATACAGGAAGTGTGTAGCAGATGTCCTTAAAGAGAAATTAAATTTCTGAACATGGAACACTTATAATGAGGTGTAGCCAGACTCAGTCTGAATTGCAACAACAAACCTTGTTAAATGAATAATAATTAATTTCATACTTTATTTTGAAAACAGGGCTTTCAAAACCTAAATAAGGAGTTGTATACTCAGCAGTATCAACAGATAGGTATTGATTCTGATAGTCAAGTTTTTTTTTTGGAATAATATGTGAATGCATATACCAAAGGACATTTATCTTTACTTCTGAGAATGTAAATGTTTGAGACAGAGTAAGGATGACACAAAATAAATAATGGAGCTTGAAACTTTATAGTATAATCATCTCTCATATTTTTTTATTTTGTTGTAATACCAAAAATTAAATATCACCAATTCTTTGTGTTTATATAAAGTTCAGGACAGAACTTATTTAAAGTTAGTGGCACTTGAGAGATTTGACTTTCACATGCAGTAAACGGCAATAATTGGGACTGAAAATGTTTGTACCAAAATTTTGTTTTAGGTTAAATCAGTATTTTTTGTCTGCTGCACTTATGTTAGATTTTGAGGGTTTCTTTGATTTTTGTGTAGCTCCGTCTTAGTCGGTTATGAACTAGATGATTTCCAGATTGTCCCCAGACTGCTTTGACAGAATATACTTTGACAGAATTGTGGAGAAATTATGTTATATTTTTATATTTATTTAAATCCTCCTAAACATTATTTATGATATGAAATGAATTTAGAAATTTTCTTCTGCTAAAGTGACAGGTATATAATGAATTCTGAATACTGTATATTTCTGAATTCAAATAATGCCTGAATTCTTACTGTTTTAATATAACAGGATTTTCATTTCTCGTATGGCAGGCAGCAGCACTGGGGCTTCCCAGCTTGCTCTTTTCTCACTGCCCAGAAGTTTCACCTCCAAATACTTTTTGCCATAAACCGAAATTCTAAGTCTTCCTTAATAGGGTGACTTTTGGGCAGCTTTATAAATGAAAGCTACCATATTTGTACAGAGAGCCTGACAAAGATTTTTGCTGTTAATTTAAAAAAACAGAAAATACATACATCAATTTAAAAAAATGGAGTGAGACAGTTGAAACCCCAAGATTCAGGCTCCTGTTGCCATTAGTCTGTGTACATGGATAAGTGAGGAGGAAAGCTGTTCTTTATACTGTCTCTGACTTTAAAGGGAATGTCAGTATACAGGATGAATATCTTGTAGCCTAATCCCTGCACCTGTTTCATATAGATCCCCCATGTCCCAGCACCTGAAAATAGAAACAACTTTGTGTCACATCCTTCCACTGTTTTCTGCTAAGAGAATAGACATCAGTGAAAGATACCAAACAATGTTGTACAAACAACAGTTAGCAGAAGGAGAGGAGATCCATGAGTCAGAAAGGTTCATATGTCTGCCTCCAGCCTGAGACATCATGCATGGCTGTACCTATTCGCAAAGCTGTGGAAAAATCCTCTCCTTAGAAGTCCATCCACTGTGACAGATGTGTATTCTTTTCATTTGCTCCAACTCCTTTCTTATGATTATTTTATAATGCAGCCTGCCAGGCTGATTCTAACAGAACAGTTCTCACATTACGTCACTGTCTTGAGGAAGAAGAGGGGCCTGGGCTTGGTGGGGAAGCTGTGGGCAGCCAGACACCATTCCTGGCATCAGCATGCCTCTGTGACTGCCATGTAGGCTCAGCTCTTCATGGTTAATTCCTAATGAAACTTTGAAACTCTGGGACAGGTTAAGCTCTGGAAAGGTCCTCAATTTTGATTAGTCCAACATTTTTCTGGGTGAGAAAACTTCCTGGGCCATTTTCTGAAAAGTCTGCTGAAGCAGAATGCTGGAGCTCTACTCAGAAGTGGGGCACAAGGTTGGTTTCCTCCTTCTAGACTTATCGTAGAAAAGTAGAACTTTTATTTTCACAAGTCCTTCTTGCTACACTGGGAAAACCATCAATCTCTTGGCAATAACCTTTGACCTTCCTTCTGTTACCCAAAAAAGAGCTACTGTGCATTAATTTTAAAAAATAGAAGCAATTTGTCCGCTTCAGATGCTCTTGTTTTTTGCACCAACTAAACAGAGCAGTTTACTTCATTCTGATTCAATCTATTTTTTGCCTACTGGGAGCACAAGTAATAAAAAGCAACCTTATTTAAAGATCACAGCAGTGGGCTTGTGATAGTTGTTCAATAGTTTCAGTGTTGTAGTAGCCTTTGTTTGATGGTCATGTAGGTTCCCACTAGGTCTGAAGACATTAAAGATCTGAGGGAAAGCCATTTTCCTTCTTAATAGGAGAATCCATTGGACTGAACACATGGGTTCAGGCTGATAAAATTAAATTATGTGTACTGGGGAGATGGAAGTCTTGCATTTATTTTACCCTCCAAAGAAACAAATGCTAACCAGCACTTGATATTCAAGCCAGACCAGATAAGAGCGTAAAGCTAGACAAGGTGATTATTCTTTTTTGTCTTTTTGGTGGTGGTGAGGTTTTTTTTCCTTTGCTTTTTTTTTTTTTTTTTTTTTTTGTGTGTGTGTGTGCTGAAGATCAATATTCTACGCTACTTACTTTGATTTATTACCTTCTGAGACAAAAGACATCTGAAACCTTAAAGTGGGCTTAGAGGATTAGAACTCAGGCTGAAAAGGACCATTTCTTTGTTTTATACTCCTACAAGGTCCACTGGCATATGGAACTAATTTCAAGGTTCTTCATTTCCCCAGACACAGGATCAAGAAAGGCTGCATGTAGTGCAAAATGCAAATAACTTCATTGACCTCAGAAATGTAATCTCCAAAGTCCAGCTCCTTGTGATAAAATACTTATTTATGCTACGCATTTGTCCCTTTTGACTAGTCCCTTTTCCAGTACCCACAACAATTTGGTGTTTTATGTGCATTGAGATTTGGAGGCATTTAACTAATAATTTTACTAAGAAATCTAAAACAAACTGTCTTTTTCATCATTAAGTACTTAGAATTCCTATAAACAACACATGAAGGTTATTTAAGTATTTTTTTACTCAATTGTTCATCTGTAAATATATGGAATAGCAAACACAGTTTCACAACTTTGTTCCACTCCACATTTGCATCAGATTGTTTGTTCCTCCGCTAACAGACACAAATATCTTCAAAGTTTAATTTTAGATATTAGCATCAATAACAATGCAGCCTTTGTTTGCAAAGTTTTTTCCTTTAATGGTAAAAAATGTGGATTATCCCCCTTTGTTGTTTGCAGTGACCATGTGTTTTAGATAATTTGTATCACTTCACAGAAAGCGGAATTTCTTTTCCAGGAATCCTGCTCTTTATTCTTTGAACACTGAACTGACAGCACTGCCAGTGATTTTACTGACAGTAGAATGAAAACGTTCAACCTCTGTTTAATCTTTTTAAAATAGATTTATTTTGTTTATATTCAATTCTGTTGCCTTTGCTGAGCAATTATTTTTTTCTGGACTTTGTAATGGTTGTTTTCTGGACTTTGAAGATCAGTCTTTCAGTAAACTATTTAGTAGACCAGTGGATTTTCTTAATCTTCCAGATTCTTTAATTAGCCTTTTTTCTCCCCCTGTGGAAGGAGCTTTTCAGCAGTATTCTACTGAAAAATTGCTTAGGTGACATAATAATAGTTGTAGAAGCAAAGATACAGCTAATGCAGAATATGCTTCAATCTAGTTAGAAAGAAGAAAAGACTGAACTATGCTATTCTGAACTGTTCTCACATAAATCCTAAGTGATGCTTGCTATACAGATCACATGAAAGGTTTTTTATGTCTGAAGGAAATCAGATTGTATTTTTACCCTCTTAAATGTAGAATACTGGCACATTAAACTCTTATACATCCTCTCCCCAGAAAAGGGCGAATACAACTATTCAGTTAGATTCTCCTCATTTCATTAGTTTTGAACGTGAAAGTCAATTATTCATCAATAAAACAAAAAATGATCATGATTTCATCATTGCTAATTGATTACCAGTGTAAAATAATATAATCACTGAAATAAAACAACAAGGCTCCTAGGTGCAAAATATCCCTGAATCATCTTTGTTTATTTTAGGAATTCTATAGAAACAGGTTCACAGCTCTGAGTAACGTCTCTTGATTTCTGTGGTGCATCTCAACCTGTGCTGTGTGCACTATTGAAACTGCCCACACAAGCATGCAGAGAACTCCCCAGAAACTTCAGATCAAGACGAATCCATTTCCCTGGAGCATTACAAAAAGTTTTTCTTCTCTGATGGGAAGTAAATTTTCAAAGAATCTGAGAATGAGGAGCCGTCATTTATATCAGTGGCAGAAAAAGCAACTTACAAGACTTGGTACTTATTTTAAGGACTGCAATGACTTTGACTTTGAGAAATTGAAGGCTCACAGCCTCAGGGAAGGAGGGATTTGCTCACAGTGCAGCATGTTTTTAGGTATAATGTGCCATTAGCAAGTCTGCCTAAAAAGAAATCAAAATGTGGTATTAAAGAAAATCTATTTATCTCTCATAAATCAAACAGCAGAGGCAATAACATGGCAAATAGCAAATAACAATCTTATTAATCCCAAATTACACTACAGCTAATTATTTTCTTTAGATTTGCAGGGATTTATATCTTCGTTTCTATGGCAAACTGTCAGGGTAAATGGAATAAAGTTACTAAGCAATGCCTTGCATGATGATCATCCCTCACACATTAACTCCCCCACGACATGCATATAACTCACTAACTTTGGCATGTACTGCAGAGAATAAGAGCACAATGTTCTTGCACCTCATCATAGACTACAGACTGGCCTCTAAATCCCAGGATGCCTTCCACATCTCCCTTTCTATAGGCAGGAGCTACATTTGCCATCCAACTCCAACCTTGGTGCTTCTTTCAAATAAATTTATCAGCATTATTACTGTCAACTACCACAAACAAGCAAGTTTGCCTGTTTTCTTATCCTGCAGCCTGAGAGATAAAATGCCTTAAAAGATACAACCATTTCTTAAAAAGATGGCAAAGGTTTGTTTATAGATGATGAGATTAACTTGATTGAACATAATTTCTCCAGTTAATACAAATGACTACAAATTTCTCTAGTTAATACAAATGACTATAGTTTACTGTATTTGGTAAACTCCCAAAAGAAAATGGGTGTTCTTGGGACTCATAAATTTAAAAGAAGTTGCTACAAGTCTTAGAAATAATGACAGGACAAAGGAAATAATGAATTCTGCATTATCTGGTCATGATTTTGCAACAGATTAGTGAATAAAACTAGCTTTAGAAGCAGTAATATTAACAGCAATAATAGTAATAATTACTAAAATGGCAATATATTTCTTGGAGGTTGTAGGTAAGAAGCTTTTGAAGCATTTTAGCACCTTTAGAATGGAAAAGAACTCTTCTGATATATAGCCCTGTGAGATACAATAGAAATTATCAGTCCCTGCTAGTGGTTAGTAGTTTGATGTGAAAGACTTTAGTGGGAAAGCATTACAATCAATAATGGTTGTCAATTCACCTCATTCCATTGATGTCAGCAGAGCTGGAATTTGATTGACCACCTTCAAATCTGTCCCTTGCTATTTACAAGTGGCATGTGGAAAAGATTTGATCAGCTGTAATTACTCATAGCTGACTGCCTGGTGGTAGGCTGGGAATTCTGCTGAGTCTGAATTTTCCTCAACAGGTGGATAAAGCTTGGAATCAAGAATCAGTAGGCTCCTCCCATGGAAAATTTGGATTTTTTTTTTTAAAGAAAAAAACCCTATGGAGCACAAAAGTGGAAATGTGTAACATAGCATGGATTTCTTTAAAGCAATTTTCAAACTGGTGAGTTGGTGAGTAATTTAGGCCATTCTGGTAAACCAAAGAACCCAAGAAGCATTTATTACAGTTATTCAGCCACTGTAAACCAATGGGAAACAGCTGAATGTATTTAAAACGAAAGCACAAAGCAGCTCAAAATAGTAGCTGTGATTAAATCACTACACAAAAAATCAGGAAAAAAGGTATTCTTAAAGAGTGTTAGCAGCTGACTAGACAGTGCAGGGCTATGGTAGGAGCATAACTACTTACTATTATTCTTGTCATGAAATAGCATTTGCATGGAGGCAATTTATGTTTTGCTTTAAAAACATACTCAACAAAATAAAATATATGTTGGAACTTACTTGTCTGATTCTGAGGAAATTACTCTCAAAAGTTATCTGATATTTTGTCTCAGATTTTTTTGTCGTTATTTTCTGCTAGTCTTATCTGGTCTACATGTTGTTATCAGAAGCTCCAGAATGCATTCAAATATATATATATATATATAAAAGACTTGAGGATATTCACAGATAATTTCTTTTTTTTTTCTCCCTTTCCTTTTAATTAAAGGCTGAAGAATGCTAATAAATGTAACTCTTAAGCTGTAGAACAATGGAAGTTAGACTAGACCAGTCTAGAAATACTGCTTTTCAGTTCATTTCACTCTCATTCAATAATCATCAGCAGCAAGCAGCACAGGGCTGTCAATTACCTTTAATTTGCTTTAGAAAATTAGAATAAAAGTAATTTTATTCCCCCTGGGTATAAATAAATGAAGGGAAACAAAGAGCACATGAATTTGACTGGTCACAGAACATTCATTAGGTTTATTCATCAGTTTCTAGTGAATACTTATTCAACTCAGAAGTTTGGAGGATTCCGAGCAGCCAAGAACAAGGAAAAGTGCAGGGAAAAGTGGTCTTCTGGCTCAGAGCTGGGAAGCTGGTTGTCTCTATTCTGCTGCTGGCTGTCTTCATGACTGAAAAAAGCCATTAAAAGTTTCTAGTCCTCACATGAGAAATGTTTTAGCAAGATCTAGAAACAGATGCAGAACAACGAAGAGCAAATATTTTACAGAACTTATGGCAATATTAATTAAGAAGGATGATTAAGAGAATACTAAAAGAAAGAATGAAATGAAATCAAACTGTAAAGAAAATAATAAAACTATGCTATCTATTATGATGCACGCCACAGCCTTGTGAGATAAATGATACAAATCTTCTTTACAAAATAAGATGATAAATAGAAGTACAGTAAATAACCGAGCATTTGTAAACATTGCAAACAGGCAGTAAAAGCAGCTCAGTGTAAATTAAGGACAAGTCCCGATCTGTCAGCAGTTATATAAGTGTAAAATCAGCACAAGTGAGGTCAGAGCTGGGTCTGGGAATGTTAATGTATTTGAACTGGAATGTTAATGCATCTGAACAGGAGTGCCAGGTACAACTTTACAATGCAGTGTCTGGAATTAATATTCAGTACTCTTCCCCTCTAATAGACTTTGGTACTGTGGGAAATACAAGAAGCACAAAAGAGGAAATCTCATTCATCTGCCAAAACCACAATCAGCAAAGCAAACTATGAGCTGATAAACAGCTGTTTTTCATTCTGGTGTAATAGGAACAGAAAGAGAGACATGGAGATTGGAAGACTGCAAATGAGGTTGTTTGCCTTCCTGTTCAATGCTCTAATGTCTCGAGGAACAAACAGCACCTGAATTTTGGGTGTCCTCCTCTGGCACTGACTTTTGCTGTTTCAAAGGCCTCCAGCAACCACTTGTATCTCACAAATGAATGCTGTCATGAGTCACCTATATAGCAAGACATTAGTCATTCAAAAATGAAGAACAATAATTTTAAAGAAAGATTACTGCTGAAGTCACACAGTGAGTAGGAAAACAAAAGTAACTAAACCTCCCACCCCCTACCAAAGACAGCAGCCAAACAGCAGATGATGAAAAGGTTTGATTTGAGAGGAGCACAAAATAAGAGAATGAGAAAGAAAGGGTTACCCTGCATCATTTAGGATGGCAATGATTCGGGGGGGTGTCAGGCCATCATAAGCTGAAGATCACAGTGCACTTGTCCGGTTGTCTGCTTTGACAATTTTTTTGGGCCTAAAGCATTTTGCAGGGAATATTATGAATTATAATTACAGATGTTTGTTTCACAGCAACTTAGTTTTTGACATTTCACAGTTCTGTGCAAAGATGCCATTCTGAAGAAACTTTATTGTGCCACCAACTTAGCCAATATGAAGATTATTAAAAGTAAATCAAAAACACACACACACACAAACAGTGACCCTCTTTTCCATTCCTATAAAAGATGCTGCTGAAGTGATTGTGAGTAGTTGCTGAGTCCCCTTTTTTGGCTACATACATTTCTCATAAAGCAGCAAGTGGTGCCAGACTAAAGAAAAGCAAACACTGAAGGGATGCCATGCATTCAAACGCACCTTGGACCTTGCCTTTTGCTAATGTGAGACAAACCATTCCTGTAACTGGTAGGACCTTGGAATCTTTGTAACTAATCAGGTCCCTGCCTCAGGGTATTTAACTCAAGTAGCTCTCTTAGTTGGGGCAATGGAAGTCAGATGCCAGTTTGGCCATGCTGGAGAGGGAGGACTGTCTGTTCTGGCACAGCTCCAGGCACACTGTTGCCTTCAAGCACAGAGAAGAGGCAAAGATGTAACATGCATCTCCCCAAGCCATCATCATATTATTCTTATCTGCTCCTTAATGATTTCCAGCTGAAAGGCTATTAAGCAGAGGAAGAGTGTTTCTTTTGGGCTTAGGAAGCTCGACCTCCCCTGTTGCAGAGAAGGACATTTATCTGCTGCTGCAGCTGGCCAGCTGTGAGGCGTACAGTGGTTCTACCCACACACTGCTGTGTGCTTCCCCAGCTGGGAGCAGCAGCTGCCGTGCTCACTTGTTTTCTGGAGATGGAATCAGAGAACCACTGGCTTCCATCCTGAAAAGGGACAAAAATCCACTGCCAGTCCCCGCCAATATGAATTCTGCTGCTGGGCTGCAGCATGGCATTTCCCAACTGGGGATGCCTCCAGTGCTCCTCTGCTCATGGGGATTGTCTGAGATGACAGATGTATACTTTACTGAACGATTTATTCTTCCCATAACTCAAAGCCCCTCTTCTGTATTTTTGGTTTGTTATTTTTTGTGTTGTTTTTTTCTCCCCCAGAGCATTGTACAGTCACATCCCTCATGAGAGGGCGATCCTGGTTATGCTCTTGCAGCTGAGAAGGGGTTTTCAGAGCAGCTGATGGATTATCTTGTTCCTCTGTGAAACAATTATGCCCATATTTAGGTAATAAACCACATTAACTTCTGAAATTTAGAACTACAGAGAAGAAAAAGCAACACAGTACATTATCACCTGTAAAAGGCAAAAGGAGGCATAAAGGTATCCATGGGGAGAATTGTAATCTCTACCATTTAACAAATCCATGTCTTTGTGGGAGGGAAGCAGAAACAGAAAAAGAAGCAATAAGGTACAGTGTGGAAATTATCAGCAGATTTTTGGTTTTTCTGAATAAGATGCTTTGGAGAAGACAGGGCTAAGAAAATCCCTTCAGAAGACAGGGGAAGTGGGTATACAATGGAGAGAACTTGGCATCGTAAGCAGGTTATTTTAAATTGTTTTAGTATTTCAAAAGCCAAATTGGAGCAAATTTTCTGGTTTTGCATGCAAGATAAATGTCCTGTTGGAGGGGAATAGAAGCACAGATCCTCTGACAGGTGGAGAGAGTTAATTCATCCTCATATGACAGCCTTTAAAGTAGGGCTGCACCTTGTGAAAACAGAAGCAAAGGTTCATTTTCTGTATAAAAGGAGGACATTAAATAGTCTTAAGCCATTTAGTATGATTTGCTCCTTTGATCTGTGTATGGCTTTGTCTATACTCTGTTAATTTACTTAAGTGTTTGCAAGGAGGGGCCAAGGGGAAAAGCTTCCATTAGAGCTACAAAACTGCTGAGTTGCCTGACAGTAATTCTATTTCAAATTCATTTATTTAAGTACAGAGGAGGTGGGGTTGAGGAGTGACTTTTGCTTTCCGTGGTATGGATAGCATAAATAGTTGAATGGAAATATGTGCATTGATGACTGGAATTGCTAAAAGCTCATCCCTTAACAAGCTGACCCAGTGTAATGCTACATGGGTTACTGGTTGGGCCTTCTTGCCGTGCCTGGCACACTCATTCCTGCTCTAGATCAAATCAGACAATTCCCATGTGTACATACAAGAACAAAATCACAAAAACCACAGTGAAAACTTCACCTGCATTTTTATTTCAGTGTCTGAGGGTTCCTTAGTGGAATGATTTATTTGAGAGAGTATTTCATTCCCCAGCATTATTTTCTATCCTCCTTGCAGAGATGACAGCTGTGATGCTGGTTACTAAGATGCACTTACACAGTGCACTGACATTGTACCAAAATGATCAACAGGCTTTTCACTTGAGCAACAGTCTCCTGGGGACAGATTCAGCCATTATTAACTTGAGCTGTGTTTTAATCTTTCACATGGGAGTTAAAAATCTTCCTATCTTGTTACCAATTCTTCAAGTCACCTGCTCCTCCATTTTATTGAATAAAGTAGAACTGACTGGGTGTGAGTTGTGGTTATTGGGGTTTTGTGTTTTAGTAGGTTTTTTGGCCTTCTTTCCCCCTTCTCTCTTTAAAGGAAGAAAAAAGAAGAGTATGAAATGCTAAAAGTTTGGTGTCAACAACCTCTCCGGGCAGACTGGCTGTTTTATTCCTTATAACAAGGAATACTGTGTAGTCATTTCTGGCTGGAGTTGCTCTACTTCATAAATGAAACAGAGATAGGTGTCCCTAATTATGAAACCTGAAGGAAAATACACCTTTGTTTAAGGTATACAGTTTTATTAGGACATGATGAATATCCTACTACATATCAGCATTTAAAATCAAATAATAACTGAAAAATGAAAAAAAAAATTCTACTAACTTTAATTTTGCTATCAGGATGTAATATAAAAAAGTTATACTTTTTTCCCCAAATATACTGCTTTTTAAGTGATAGCCTGGCTTGAAAAAAAAATCCCTTCATTTGCATTAGTTGCTAAAATTTGAAGAATTTTTTAGTTTTAAATTTTAACTCAATTTATATTTTAAATAAAATTGTTTTGTTGTCTGGTAATTTTGCTGTCTGTACTTTCCATTTACACCAGTAAATGGAAATTAATGCTCACATGCATTAACCTCAAATAGTAGAAAATATTTAACTTAAAATATTTTTAAAATACTTATTTTTAATTAGTTTTCTTTGATAAAACTTAAACACAGACTGACCTGAATAAAAGATGAAGCCAATGTCAAAGTATTGCTAAATTAAATGGATGGAAACACAAATTGGAGAGGTAGTAGCCTCTCAAAACATTTATTCAGTTATAGATAAGAAATTTATCTCATCCAGATTATTTAAAAAATATCAGTTTGTACTTCACATGTATGCCTTGTTTTCATGGATTTCAAAATTATTAGGCTCTTTATGTCCTTCAGGAACAGCATCCATTAATCTTGTATGCCATTAGGTTGGACTTGAAGACTTTGAAGTATATTTTCCACATCTGGCTGTGTGGAAGGTCAGGATGTTCTCAGCTTTACTTAACTACAACCAGATTCAGATGATTATTTTCCAAACCATCTCCTTTTTATGTTGTCTGTCCTTTTGCATCACTCCCAAAACAATATTAAAACTAAAATCACAATGCTGTCGGTAATTTGAATTACGTATTAAATTAAAATACAACAATAATAAAGTTCATTTTCATATTGCTTCTTGCAATAGCCATAGAATATTTTATAATTCAATCAATAATATTGCTATATGTAATAAGTGGAAATGACTTCAAATTTTAAAACACAAAAATTCACTGCTTTAGGAAATTTACATAGTGAGCAGCAAATAGCTTTGACTCAAATAGCTTTCAATGATAGATAAATAAAACAAATATGAAGTCATTTAAGACAGGTACTTGGCCAGAGTACTCAGCAGAGTTTGAAGACAGGATAGAGGAGTGGTGGATCCATTTCAGCCCTTGCCATTGAATACGCAGTACAGACCTCAAGCCTCACCCATGCCATCCCATTTTAAATGGGGAAAGTCTCTCTAACAGAAATCATGATATCGTTGGAGTTAGTGGAAAAAAATCCAACATTTCATCTGCAATGGCTTTTCACCTCTGTTCTTATAGGACACTCTGTAACAGGAGGGTTTTATATTTGGCTATATTAAAATTCATATATGATGTAGTAATGAAATCTAAATGCCAGATTGTGAAAAGTGGCTCATGTTGCTCCTTTGGGCTACATTTCCTTTTTGTCTCCACGTGTCTCCAGCTCCTTTGTTTCTTTCCTGTAGCCACATGTCTCTTCACAGAGAAAAGCAAGGCACAATTCTTCCCAAGAATATTTCTGGGTTTCACATTCTCTGAACCTCAGAGAAAGGAAAACAATTCTTATCTCATTTGCTGTGCCTGTGTTTGTGCCAAAGTAGAATGCAATATGGAGTTGTTTACCCAAAGTGATGGTGTTTTGTTTCCTTGGCCTATCAGGGCCAAGCATGTGTGTGTGTGTGTCAGGACTGTTGGCTGACAGTCATGAGATTCAGTGCCGTGGAGTGCAGAGTTGAGTGCTTGGCAGATTCAGTTTAGATGTAATCTAGTGTAATATAGTATAGAATAATATAGCATAATAAAGTAATTAATTAGCCTTCTGATAAGATGGAGTCAGATGCATCATTCTCTCCCCCTCGTCGGGGGCAAAAATATCTACTATACTTTCCCTCTTTCTAAATAAAATACACAGAGACTAGTTGTAATTTGGGGGAAACAATTTTTTTAGAAATTCCTTGCTTCCCATACAAAATCATCACAGGCGCTTCAGCTCTTGCAGGGAGGTTAAGTGGACATTTACAATCAGCCATTTATTTGCTCCAGCTCTTTTACATTGTTCTCTTAGAAGGTGCTCACAGCATGCTTCTCTGACTGTTTAGAACTGCATTGTTAAAACAAGATTGTTCTCTCCAGCATCTCCAATATCTGCAGCAGTTACCCCTAATGACTTTACATGACTTATAGTTTCTCTCAAATTTCTTTTTCCATGATCTAATAAAATTTTCCTCACAACTCAAAGCTTGTGCCATCTATTCCAAATGAAATACTTTATCCCGAAGCTTTTGTTTGTTCTATTTTTTCCTTTATCTCTTCATATTTAATTTTATTTACAAATTTAATTCATATGAATTGTAACAATATATATGCTATCTTTGCATCTCAGTGTCTCACAAATGTATTATAGTTTACCCAACCCATGTACAAATTATTTGCAGGAGTTATTCATTCACTGCATAAAAGTATGGTGAAATAAAGAAGCTTGAACAGCACCTTTCAGCATTATGCAATGATTTAAGACAAAAAAATGGGGAATATCATATCAACGGAGTCCATGGAGGAATGTGGAAAGGCAAAATGCTGCTAACCTAGTTATGGTTTGGGATAAAGACTTACATGCATTACAGTATTTTCTCATAGGGATATAAAATAGCAGTGACTCATAACTCCCAAAACTACATAAGACCTTTTCCTTCCAGACTTACTGCACCAACTGCATGCTAATAATATTTGCTGAGGAAAATTTCCAGATAAGATATTGTGCATGAAGATAATGAAATTCAGTCAATTTAAAGTATTGTAGACTCTTTGTATTAAAATATTCTGTCATGCAGAAAACAATATTTTTAATAAATTCTTCACAAATGTCTAGGATCAAGGGAGGTAGCTTTAGCAGAGACATCTTTAGCCCTTAGCAGAAAGTGAGGAAGTTGAATCTCTGAAAAAAACGATGCATCCAAAATTGACTTCTGCTTTCTGGAAAATTTATTTGGCTTAGAGAGAAGTGAAGTTCCACACACAGACAGTCCCCAGAGAAAGTCAGAAACAGCTCTGGGACAAGTCATGGCTGTTTGATGCAGTGACAGAGTGGCCTCACAGGTCTCACAGGAAAGCAGGAGAATAAATGAAAGACAGGACGGGAAGGGGCCAACAAGGTACCCCAAAACTCATGCTAAAAAGTCCTTGTCCATGGGAAATGGACACTGACTGCTGTGACACCCAGGGTTTCCTTCTGCCTCTAGCATGGCTATGCTTCTTCATTTAGTCATGTGCCAAATACCTGAAAGCCAACCTGTCAAATCCACCTTATGACCTACCTTTAAATCATCTTAAAACCAGAGTCCTTCCAATCAGCTTCGCACATACAACCTGTCTGTGAGCACAGTCTGAGCTGAAGCTTCATGGGATGACAGGCAGTCCATGTGTGTTCAGGAAATGCTGCACTTTGGGCATGGAAATGGAAGCCCTCAGTCTCCTTATAACAACTCCACCATCTGTGGAAGATCATTTACACACAGGCTAACAGCAACACCATGGCAAAAGAGACAATGTATTTTAGGCATTAATTTTTAATCATCTACCGAGCTGTGCAAAATGTTGCACTCAAACCTACCAGAATCAGATTTGGATATTTTTATGATCATTAAAATCTGACCATGTTATCAAAGCTTCTTCATGCTCGTCTGAACTGGACAGCCAGTTAATCTCCTTCATCTGGAGACACACAAAGAGGGAGGTGGCAGACAGCTGCTATGTTCCAGTGCAGCCTCCCTGCTGGCTACGAGGAGGTTTGTTCCTCAGAATTTAAGATATATTAAGCCACAGAGGAAAAATATCATCATCCCAAATATACAGGTTCACAAAATTTCAGGTGTCTGCAAGTACATTTTACAAAGGCTTTAGCTTTTATCACCCCCTCATATCTGTTTCCATTGGGTGCCCAGTAACCTCTCTTCCTCAAAATGTAATGTACAATTCTTCCTTCAGCACTTTCACACAGCTGCCATTCCTTTAAATCAACCTGTCAGAGAAACATTTCCTCATTGCCTCTCCAAGTGCAGGCTCCTCTCTCCCTTCTCACTAAATCATCCTGGCTTAATGCCCAGAACGGGCAATGTTCAGTTCTGGAGAAATGACAATTTTTCTTTACAGATGAAAATGTGTCTGTGGTTAGCATTTTCTTTCCCAACCACACAAAATTAGGAACAAGAGTTTTATGCATTTGTAGAAGTTGTTTCTGTTTCTCAATATTGAAAAGTCCTAAAGAGTTTCTGGTTAATGGATTTCAAAGTTTTATCATTTTTCTTAACAAAAGAGTAAGTTATTTTGTCAGTTGGTTTGTATTTATTCAATTTAATTTGTCTTTCATTCTGAGACATGTTTTGTCAAAGAGAGGAAACAAGAATGAGTAAGAGTGGAGTAAGAGGAGAATAGGAACTATCTGAAACAAAGTTACAGTAAGATGGTAAAAAAAGGGAAATTTTTAATTGAAAAGAGCAAAGGCACAGAGAGCTAGAAAATTATGTTGTGGCTGTTAGAAGGAAGCTGTACCTACTCTACATAAGGAGAGTAAGGCTCAAAGTACACAGGGCAGTAAAAAAAAAGGGAAAAATGGAATATTAAGGTTCTAGGATATGTTATTATTACCTTTGTCACTATGAGTTTTTTGTGAGATTGCAAATAGTAAAAAAAGAAAAAAACAGATTAGATTTTCTTAGCCACTTCTTGACAATGCCTTCTTAAAATCATAGTTTGATGTGAAGGAGTTGTTCTTCTAGGGGATTACTGCCTGATACCTTTAAGAAACTCCTAGATTTTACTCCTATGTTTATACTTCTAATTATGGGCTTTTTTGGTGCTGTCTCCAGCATATTATCCTAATTTCCCTGCAAATCTGTCTATAAAGGGACTTTTTGTTATTGCTGTTTCTGAGCTAGACTTGAGAATTAGCTCCCTCTCAGCACCACCAGCTTCAGTCAGACATGGAGTCTGCTGTATCTATCAATTTCTGGCCATAGTGTGTCAAAAAAACCCCTCATCACTGCGTCAATGTTCATAAAGAATAGACAGTGACACATTCAACGACACCTCCCTCTCATGATTCCTTCTGGGGTGGTTTCAGAAGAACTGTTCTTCACCCAGAAGAGTGTTTGGGTAACTGCCTGGAAGAGCCACCTTGCGCCTGCGGAATTCATTGATGAAACGTCATCCAAAAAGACTCCTAGGCATGGCTGCCTCCTTCTGTGTTCACCCAGGCACGGACAGCAAAACAGCCACAGCCTGCCAAGTGCTCATGGGCTCACTCACATGCCCATTGAGCTCTCTCTTGTGCCAGTTAAGAGCTCCTTTCACTGGCTAGCACACACAGTAATCCAGAGATTCACTGCAAATAACAGTACTGGCAAACAGTTGTCTTTGCTTCCACTTTCTTCTGGGTGTTCTTCACAGTTACCAGCATACAAATAGCATGCACAGCCCTCACTTTTCTCTAGGTCTTAGATTTAATTAAAGACTACACAAAAATATTACGTAAAGCAGTATAAAAATTTAATGCTAAGATGCAGCACTGCCTGCTGGTGACAGTGCTGTCTCTTTGAGCATGATGAGGCATCTGTGTGGATACTTACTGAATTACATTAAATCAACTAAAGATTGCCAAAAGAAACTCTAAAGGAATAACATTGCAATGCATTATTGCAAGCTAGGCTTATTAGAGCTAATCAATTTTCTTATGTATGCAGCAAAATGTTTAGAAGATCTATACTATAATTCTGTCAGCAGCAAAAGTCTTAGACTTCTGATCTTCAATGAGAAAAGTCACATGAAGAGTGCAAAGTTAGTTTCCAAAGTACAGAAGTGAATGAAATAAAAGCAAATCTGATTTTAAAGTCTTGTAATATCCTCTCCAAATTTATATCTGTTATACAACAAACCATGGCAAAAGTGTTTATGTGACCACCCTAGGGATCATTCTGACAAATAAGGTGAGAGAGAGAGAGCCAGCACTGGGGGATTTTCTGTACCTTTTGCTTTAAAATTAAAATCTTAACTCTGCACCTCCCAAGCAGATAATAATTTTTCATCAAAAATAAGGCACTTCATTTCCTCATTTTCTACTGTTGAATTTCTTTGCTCTTCTACCTATTAAGCACATTGACTCCCAGGTCATGTAATATTCAAAAAAGAAAACAGCATTAATGAAAGTTATCAAGGACTTGGAATAAGCATGCACTATGGGCTTTCAGTTATGAAGAGAATAAGAAAGATGAGTTCTCAAATACTGTGTGATCTTGGCAGCATCAGGCTTCCAAATTTAACTCTTAAGGGTTCAATCAAAAACATATATGAATGTATTTAAGGCAGCTGGACTGTCAAAGAGTAGATGAACTATTATAATCTTACTGTTAAAGTCTGTATTTCACAGGTATTGTATTCACACAGATGTGTATTTCACACATATGTAGCACAGGCTAAATAATTAGTTTGGATCAACACTTTACCCCAGCACATTATTCTAAACTATGAGGTTTTTTAATCAAGGAATATTCTATTGCAGGTAAAGGAAAAACATCAGGCAAGGCAATAGTTTTATTGAAGTCAACAGCAAAATCTGAATTAATTTTCAGGGCTTTGTGTTTCACTTTTGCAGCTTTGCCAAAAAACACAGAAAAAGAGGGAGGTAGAGAAGGATTGGTCATTTTATGAAAGGGAAGGGAAGGGAAGGGAAGGGAAGGGAAGATAAAAGGAAAGATAAAAGGAAAGATAAAAGGAAAGATAAAAGAAAAGGAAAAGAAAATAAAAATAAAAGAAAAGGAAAAGGAAAAGAAAAAGAAAAAGAAAATAAAAAGAAAAAAAATTATTTATTCTATTTATCTGGCAGAAGAGTCAGGGAAGCAATAAAGGGGAAATATCTGTATTTGTCTTCTACGTCCCAGCTTAATTTTTCTTTCTCTTTTTCATTCTCTTTTTCTTTCTCTTTTTCTCTTTTTCTTTGAACAGACATTATTAAAGAGAAATAAGAGATTAGAGGAAGAAATTGAATTTAGATCAGAGGCAATTGTGTAGATATCGTGTTCACTGAAATGGCTGCTGAGGAGCAACTGGGGCACAGCACCATGTCCTTCAAGAGCAGGACAGTCAAAGCAGCAGCAGGGAAACAAGCTCATCCAAAGAGACTATTTTGACCAGGCAGGATAAGTACTTTTACCCTCTTTATTAGACTGTGGCTGCTGGAAAATTGACTGTGTTGAGAGTTACGAATAAAAAAATCACATAGACCATTATGCTTCAAAGACAATAATGTTACAGAGTCTGCCTTTTTAATTTGTGAATGAGTTAATGTATAAAGAACACCATTTCCCAGGAAAGTTTTAAGGGCATCAGTAGACCATATGTACAAGTTTTTATTCTCAGAAAACCTTGAAGTAATTATGTAATACTGTACTGAAAAGAAGCCAAAGTATGATTTTGTGTAAAACACTATCATGAATGTTTTTGATGTTTAGGCTGAATTCATCATTAAAAATTGGATTTATAGTTCCAAGAGTCAAACAATTTTAACATTCCTGGTTCTTTTTCAAATGTTGTTTTCTGTATCATGATCAAAACTTGTTTTGCAATCACCCCTAAATATTTTGCTAGAAGACAGTTAACGGACGTTTTATACAAGCCTCATGAACAGAATAGAAAAGCTGGTAAAATTCTATTGCAATGAGGCAGTGAGGTGGAATAAGAAACTTAAGCTTCCCACTGTGGTTTTCTTGAACCAACATTAAACTAAGGTGCTATTATTGTTATGTTGTTATGTAATTAATTTATTACTAGATATAAAAAGGTGTCAGCAATATCAGAAAATAATATTAATTAAAATATAAGTGGTTTGGGTCCATCTACTCCTCAGCCACAAAAAATAAAGATAGACATATAGAAATACACTCCAAATGCAAAACCAAAGTAATGTGCCTCATAACAAGCAGTGTTTCTGTGCTTGAATATTTGATGCAAAAACTTGCTTGAGTCAGAAACTGCTATTTCCTCAGGCACCCATTGTCTTGCATTTCCTCCTTATCAGGAACACACATGCAGAAAAAGGTAGTTTTCAAAAACACTCCGAGGAAAGAAGTGGTCCTGCAGTCCCATTGCTCTGTTCTGCCTTTACCCTGTGTTAGATAAATGCTAGGGGAGAAGCATCTCACAAGGAAAGAAATGCATTGGATTTTCCATAGACATTTTCCCTCATGAGGCTGCAGACACAGAAAGCTGCACCCACAGGCTGGTTGTCCAGAAGGTCTGACAACAGAAGCAAGGACCTGTAAGATGACAGAAGCGTTGAGCAATTGTATGGTGAGGATGGCCTCCATCATGGGAGCAAACTGCTCCACAGATGATAAAGCGGCAAACTCATACAAATTGATTTCAGCCTGTATGCTATTGTGAGCCTTATGTATATATTATCGAGAGGTCAGAATGTGCATGTCTTCTCTCATAATGTTGGTTTAATCCTAATTGACTCCAAATACATCTCTGGTGTCGAAAGTTTGAGTGAAAATTAAGGCGGCAAAAGACCTAAGTCGTAGATAGAAATTAACGCCTTGTGGCAAGAGCAAGAGGGACAGCAGCCCTCATAATGGCTCTATTGCCACTTCAACATTAACTCTATCAGGACAAGTTATGCCTTTTTATACACTTTTTTGACCTGAGCAGTTCACCATGTTCCAGGGCTCTTTGCGTTGCTTTCAACTGAGAAGAGAGGTTGATTATGTCTCAGGCAGCTTAGGAGGAATCATATCTACTCACCAAGAGCGAACAAAAGTCCTGATTTTCTGAATGCAACACAAATCAAGCAATAGCACAGAGCTTCTTTCCTTTCAGTCTCTTTCATTCCAAGGCTCTTTATGTTTCCTTAGTAAGGGCTATAGTTTTTGATCAGCCATGTGCTACATTTCTGCTCCTTTGTGATTTATTCTGTGGTGTTTCATGCACATGCAGTCTCCTAACTAAAATTTTATTCAATCAAGCCCTGCTCACCAGACAGCTTCAACTCTATCACTACCTCACATGTTTTTTTAATTAAGACAGTGATATATGCTTGCACTTTTTTTTGGAGGCAGCTCTCACTTCAAAAACCTATTTATCTTTTATGGGCTGCTTAGATGGAGGACAGGGTTTACTCCTCAGTCTTAGTGTACCCATCTCTGAATTGCATGTTTTTGTTGCACCTGGCACAGAACTGTGAGTCTAAGTTGGGCCATGAGGGTCTAACACAATTAAATTATGAAGAACATAAATGGCATGATATATCTGAGTTTGCATCAATGCAGGTTGTGATCTTGGCAGAAACCTAGAGATGTTTCATGTTCACCAGGTTCCAGAGACCGAAATGGTTCATGCCTTAAGCATTGTTATGAAGGAGTTTTGCCCATTATAGCAAAAACTGTACAAAGAAGCCACAACCACTGAAGCCCACCCCTCCTTGAAGATGCCTGACTGGAAATTTGGACTGTGAGCTAAGCCACCTAAGGGAATTCAAGGTAAGACACCATTGTTCAATCATCTCAAGTCTAGGGAAAAGTAAACAAGGCTGAGGGAGAAGAATGCATCCACAAGAAAGCCAAATCCAGCAGAAAATCATCCCTGGCTGGGTTTGGGGTGGGGGAGACCACAGCCCACAGCCCACAGAGGCCAGGTTTACACAGGCTCACCTCTCCCACAACGAAGTGAGGAGGAGGAGAGTTTTGGCATGGCATAGCCTCAGATGAGAGGTGGTGAGCACCCATCCTCCCTTACACAAACTGGCTCACCTACAGAACGTCCAGCCTCAGGAAGGCTACATCCTTGGGACATTCATGTGAAAGGCAGCTGAGGAGGTGTCACAATCCACCAAAGACCCCCAAAAGTGCTACCCAGACTCATTCCTGAGACCTTGCACCACAGGACTGCATGTGATGTAAAGGGAGGCAACAGACCCAGAGTCTGCTGCAAGAGATTGTGCCAAACCTGCCCCCACTCAGGAAGGTTATCTGGGCATTCCCACCTGGCCTGAACATATATTAACCCATTGGATTCTGTGGTTTTTGGGGGGACCCTCACCACCAAGAAGACAGGATAATGGAGAGGATAAATGGACATTGTTAGGATCCATGGCATGATGATATTTACTTTAATTTGTATCTGTCACTCTCTGTCCCCTCAGCTCATTTATGTTGTTTTCTCCTCCTTTTTATCTCTTTCTCTCTCATAGTCACTATTAAATAAAATCCATAATCTTGACTTTGGCAATGGTCTTGTTTGCCCCTTAATTCAGGCAGAGACACTTCTAATAACTTTACAAACTGGACTGTAATGCAGGATAGGTGCAGCCTGTGACGTCCCACCTGTGTTTTAGCTCAATCCTGAAGCCCCAGACCTGCATCAACATGGAGCCAGCAGTAATCTTCCCTTCATCCCTTCTATTTGCTTGGATTCAGCATCCTCAGCATGGCTTCAGCTTCCACACCAGCATTCAGCCAGGCTTGCAGCCCTGGTTCACCCAAACATGTAACCACTTGCACCAGCTGAGCAGTGAGGTACCCAGTGCAGACCTCACAGTGATGCGCTGGTGGCTTTTCATGTGACAGAGTTGCAACGTATGGGCCAGTCCCAAAAACAGCAGAACACAAAACCTGGTTTTATATGAAGAAGATGATGATAAAGTGCCAGTCCCTTCTGAGAAGCCGATGTGATTGTTTGCTTTTTGGAGAAGAAGAATTTGTTTAGTGTAATCCTTGGCAGGAAGAAGAGGCAACAAGGGGGGAAAAAAGCTCAAGTTCCTTCAAACTCAATGAAAAGTGATTGTCTTTGGTTTGCTGACAGCTGCTGTCTGCTGGCAGACGTGGGCTTACACAGGTTTGGTTTCTAAGCTTCAGTTTTCAGGTTTTTTGCAAAGCAAATACAAACAATTTTGAGAGATTGACATGAATGACCTGAACGTGTTTTCTCCTGTTGGAATACTGAATTTTATTTGGCTTTGGAATGAGGGAAGAAGGAACTGGACACAATAGATGAGGAACAGTGAGAAGACACAAAGTTGTCTGCTTGAAGAATTAAGGAAGAATAAAATCCTAATCCACCTGTCACACACGAGGATTACTGCTGACAAATTGGAGTAGAAGGAAGCAGACTAATTATAGCATGTAAGTTAGCATTACATTTGCTGTGTTGGTCAGTGACAAACCCAAAAGATGGGTAGAATAATGAAGCAGAACTACAGTGTGATATTATTCCTTCTAGAAGATATAGTGTTAACTCCTCGAGTTCTCCGAGTTCAGTTTGCTCACTTTTAGCACATATTTATTTATTACATATTGTATTTTGAGTATAGAACAGCTGGATGTTGTTCCACAGGATTTTTTTCTTTGAGGAAGCACTGCTGTTGTAAAGCCTCCTACAGCCAGTGCTTCCTGTGCTGGATCTGCCTTGCCTGGTTTAAGCTCAGCCTTGGGGTTAAAGCACAAGGAGGTGAGGACAAGCATGTGGGATCCAGGCTTTTCTGTGAGCAAGTTCCCAGGGGAATTCTGTTGCTGAGGGAGTTTGGAGGGTGGGAACCAGCTCTGATCATCTGCATCTGTAGCCAGACAGTGGATGTCACAGCAGCAAAGTGAAACACATGCTTGGAAAATTCTTTGGAAACCAGCCATATTCAGGAAATAAAGAATGATTTATATTTGGGATTTCATTGTGGAAAATAAATCCACCAGTTAACTCTCAGGTTCGTTTTTTCTTTCCAGAAAAACAGGGTTTTTTCTGACCAAAGAAGTAAAGATGTCTCATAGAAAAGGAACACTGTACTGGAGTGTGTTACTCCAGTTTTAGGTGTTGTTCATTTATATTATCCATGTCCTAGAAATTGCTAATAAAATTGGTAACCCTAGACCAGTGTGGAATACAGTACGCTTGTGCCTCATGAGCACTTACATTCCTTTACCAAAGCAGCATTAGAATTGTGTTTTCTAATCCGGTGCAAATGGAGTTGCTATTCCACATTTAAAGGGTCATTTGTCCATGTTCTCTTTTGGTCTCCATCTTTCCCTGCCTCGTCAGAGTTTTTCTTCCAGCTTAATTTGGAAATTTTCAAGCTTTTAGGCATGCTTTTTTTTTTTTTCTTTAATTCCATATTTGATATCCTGAAATATATTTCTATTTTTCTATTACAATATTTCCCTGAAATATAGTTAGTTATTTATTTTAAAAGACTCATAGAGGCATGCCAAGGATGGTAATAATAATAATAATAATAATAATAATAATAATAATAATAATAATAATAATAATAATAATAATAATAATAATAATAATAAACAACAGACTGCAAGGGGCAAGGAGGCGCTCAGGCTGGGTTTTGAGCCCTGGTTGGATGCTGATAATAATAATAATAATAATGGATTTATATTACTGAATGCAACTTAGGATTATTGTAAGTTTGCTTCCCCAAAGAAAACACAGGGTCTATTAAGTTATTTATAAGTGCTACCAAATCTGAACTTGCAAAGTCAATAAATTTGATACTGTTATAGACAAAGACTATCTTTAAAATTTCTGTCCTTCCAGGTGAAAGTAGTGGAAGACTCTTCTTTCTTCATGAAGGTATATCTAATTACTTAACTTCTTTAGCTTTGTTTGCGTGCAGTCTGAATTACAATGACTATTCATTAGCTGCATTTAAACATAAAGACCATGATTACCAAACCTTACCAGGAGGAAGAGAACTCTCCGTGTGAAAAAAAGAACTCAACCCAGTCTTTCAACTCTTTTTCAGCCTCCTGCCACTATGAAAAGATAATCTCTGCTTATTTTTTCAGCAAATGTCAACCATGTTTTCTCTGTTTATAGATGAATGGATTTCAGTCTTGAAATGTTTATTCTAAGCCTCTATCAGTGGATGATTTTATTCTTTGGTAGTCTGTTGCAAAGAGCCCCCTTTACAAAGCTTTGTGTGCTATCTGATTTGGGTTTTGTGGATTTGTAAAACTGCATTATATCCCATTGTGGAAAAGGTGAGGTGCATGATGTAAAGCACAAATGTAACTTCTATTAACTCTAAACACTTGAAAGAAGTGAAGAGTGAAACTGGACAGTTGAGCAGTTTGACACAAATATATTTGATGAATTATTTTCCAAAAAATGCACCCAGTGACATATTTTTAAGGATTGTAAAAAGTGCAAATGAATAGAAATTGTTTAATATAGGCAAATATAAATACATCTCTCTAGAGAAAATATGTTTAGTGGTGAAGAACTAAGGAAAATTAACAGAATGTGAGCGTGAAAACACATGTTCAAGTCAGATTAATAAGAATCACTTCAATATGTCCACACACAAAGAAATATAATACAAAATAGATGAATAATATTACAATAAGGAGCAAATGGGACCTAACCCTAAAGGAGGGGGGTCTCACACAATTCTTTCATTTTAGTCTTTATTCTCTGTGTTAACTATTGTGGATCAAAGAACAGATTCCTTTAACTCCACTCTAGAAGTTTTCAAAAACAATATAAAACAGTAAAAATGAGGGCTTGTTCACCTATGTTCTTGCTCACTGCTCTACCCAAACACAGACAGAAGCATGTCTGCATGTGTGCAACCTCATAGGTAAAATCTTATCTCCATTTGAGATCACTACCTAAATTCTTACTGATTTTTCAATCAATTCTCTCTTATACCATCCATAAACAGAATGCCAGCTAGCACCACCATCTGCATCTCTTTTCGGTTTCTCTTTCTTCTACATCATCCAACACTTTACAAAATCTTAAGCATTACAGTTAGGTGAAAATGGAAGATAAAGCCCTTCAGGAACTGCTCCCTGCTGCTTTGCCTGTGCCACATTTCTGGAGAATGCTTTCTCTTGTCACCACTCCTGATGCTCAGGTACTTCTGCAATGACTTGGCCTTGCTAGGGCAAGGCAGGGATTTAGCAGAAAAGGCAGCTTCTGCTGTGAAAACAAACCATTCGTCCCCTTGTGAACACAAATCCAGGAAATTTGTCTCCCAAGGGCTGGCTAATTTTATCTATATCCTTGAGACAGTAACATTTAGTTTTGCCTGCCCTCCTCCTAAAATGCCTTGAGCAGGCTTTGCCTCTTGGCTGTTGTTCTGTGGCCAGAGTCCCTAGAGTTTAGACAGCAGTTACTGTTCAGTTCAAAGGCTCCTGAATTTAATAGAAATTAATTCCTAAATTGATGTTTGGTTTTAATGTCTTATTCTGAGTATGTGACATCAATATGTTCAGTCTTCTATTATGAAAGACTAAACTGCAAAATCATAGATTATAAAATAATTACATGGGTTAGCAATTTTGTCATTGAGAATTAGTGTCACTGTTGCTAGTACTTACAAATTATTCAAAATTTCAAGACACTCTGTGTCCTTCCTCAAGAAGATGTGAACTTGCATAATTAAACTTCACGTAAACTTGAACACACTTGCAGATATAGATGTTTTCATAAGATCTCATTAGCAGGTAAATTTAACTCACCAGATGATTTGTAGAAATCCATTCTCCTTTTTAAGACATAATTAATAACATTCAAATAACTTTTCTTTGAACAAATCCATTTCAAAATAAACGTTGATTTGAAGAAAACAAA
Source organism: Geospiza fortis (assembly GCF_000277835.1). Taxonomy (NCBI): domain Eukaryota; kingdom Metazoa; phylum Chordata; class Aves; order Passeriformes; family Thraupidae; genus Geospiza; species Geospiza fortis. Next base: position 2,320,650 of record NW_005054331.1, read on the forward strand.
GCCTTTCATAACATAGGCTTAGTTCTGAGCATCTTTTTGATTTTCCATTAAGAATTACCCATCTTAATACTTAAGAAACTTTTGAGCTGAAGTAAGACATAGACATTGGGACCAGAGCAAAAGTGAGGCCAGAGAAATTTTGGAAAGTTCCTTCAAGGTAAAAAAGTGTCTCAGAGTTCAAGAGGAGGAGTTGTGTCTTCAAGGCAGAGGCTGAAGTTCACCCTGGAGAGGAAAATATCTGGAAGGATGGACTGTGTGGGATATTCCCTGGGTGCCAATATTTTTTAAGCATATCCCTTGATGCTTATCAAAAATGAATACTTAAACCACAATAACTCAAAACAAGGGAAGCATTAAGGAAATATTTTTAACAGAAACAGTCCAGTGAAAATAGATAAAAAATTATAAGGAGAAGTATGAAATTAGGAATGAGATAAATTATTACAATATGTTGTCTGGTGCCAGTGATTCTATCCTTACACATAAGCCAAGACCTGTCAAATTTTGAAGTCAGATGGCAGAGCTTTGATGTTTATTTAATGTTAACACTGTTACTGTAAAATTAACAAACACATACAAAACTACTCTTATGACAGTTTTGATTCTCTTTATTTGTACAGGAAGTGATTTTTCTAAGCTAGTCCCAAGAATACGTATCTTTACTTGATGATTTAGCATAGACAATCTACTGGTCTCAGCCATAGTATGTACTGCCTATGTGTCCTGGAGCGGGAGTGCATCTACTGAAGCAATTTTTCCTGTAGAAACTTGTTTTGTTTTGCATTAAAATATTATTCCCCAAATAAATAGCAAGCTTGAATTTTCACCAAAAAAAAAGAGTTGTATTTCAATGCTTAATTTAGATGAAATGAAAAAAAAACCCAAAAGAACATAGTGTGATTTGATTGACCCAAAACAGGGGTTTACTTAGCATGCTTATAAAAAACTGGAGAAAAATTCACTTAGTTTCATATCAAAATATTTGTCAATGTTCATTTTATCTGAAGGTGCACTATTTAAATCATTGTTTTGTTTAGTGCTAGACCACAGCTCATCACAGGGCTCTTTTTACCCCAAACAGAAAAGCATCTTAAATGTGGAAGGGCTTATGGATCATTATGACAATTTTCTCTAACCTGCCTCCTTGAGTGTTATTAGTCAGAACTAGGTTCAAGAATGCCTGCTGCTGCTGCCTGGGATGGAGCCTGGCTCACCCCTGCAGAGCTGCCATTGTGCCACAGAAGACTGGCCTTCAAATGAATGCAATTTAATGCTTGTTTCTCTGTTTCAAGCCCAAATAATAATAATTTATAGATATTCAAACACTTCTCCATAATTGTTGGTTTAATAAAAGAGATTTCTTCTCCCACAGGAATGTTTTTTGCTTATTTTACCATCACAATTAAAATAGCATAAACACTAAGAATCAGGCCTGTCTGAGATCCATGTGCTTTCCCAGGTGGGCAGGTCCACTGAAGCATAGGCCTGTCAACCTGTGTCTCTGCTTTACACCTCAACTCCTTCGAAGTCTGTTTTACCTGTGACTCAAGATTCTGCTAGACTAGCCCTTAAGGGACAAAACCATCTTGTTCTGTCTCCCTTACGAAGTGTAGCAACACAGCCCCATTCTCATCATTAAGAGGTTATTGGAGAGGTTGTCAGACATCACACATAATCTGGATGCAATGACATTTTAATGCAAGCCACGGTGATCTGTTTGTCTACCTGTGACAAGAACTAGAGTAAACAAGTGAGTTATGTGACTCATTCTGAACAGTCACTCTAATGGAAATGTGAGAAGCAATCAACCAAATACCAGGCATTTCAACTCAAGAGCTCTACTGTTTTTTTTCCCCAATCAATCAAAAATAAAAGTGTTGAATTAACATTGTGTATTCTGCCTTGAAATGTTTCAGTAAAAACGCATCCCACGTACTGGATACTTGAGTCTGTACTGAAATAAACCAAGGATCTGAAGTACAAAGACAAAAAATATAGAGAAAAATCACTGCATTAGTGTAAAGGAAAAAATCAGCCCATTTGAGACTGAGAGAACCCAAACCTACCTGAACTCTGCTTGTGTACCCTGAGCACTCCTTTCTACCTCCCTCTGTGCAACTGATCTCATATGTCTCTTGTCACTTTCTGCACTAAAACCATTTAACCTTGCAGTTCAGCTCATGGCTAGACCACTCCCCAGGGAAGGGCTGCACTGATGATGGATCTGCTCCAGTGAGTTTGTGATGGCCAGCACACAGGACTCTGGGGCTTCTCCCCTGTGACCCCTCAGTCTTCCTTGAACCAGTGCAGAGCTTTACATGTGTATTCAGGCTTTACACTAGAAAACCTGAGAAAATGACTCACTGGGTTGCTTGGCTTACAGGTGCCTCTGTTCACTATTGACTCACAGCTGCCTGAAAAAAGTCACAATTAATAAATGTTTGGTGCATGCAGGGAAATCACACAGTTTATTGCAATGAAATAAAAATTGTTAAAGCTTTATTTCCCTTTGGAAGCAGACACAGAGGGTCAGTGAATATTTATAACTAAGGAGCAAATAATCATCTTGTCACACCCTTTACATTCATGAGGAATGATTGCCTAGGAGATTTCAGTTGGCAAAAAATCATCTTGTACATTATAATTTTTTCTAGGCATCAAATATATGAAGAATAGTGAGACCTGATACAATTCAGGAAAAGCACGAGAGTGTAGAAACTAATACCTGCCATATGAAATTAATGTTATTAGTAATATTTTTAATTAATCTAAAGGTACAAGGTATCGAATACTGGATGCATTATAGAGTTTTTAAAATCAGACTACATTTAGTTTCACATGCATATTTAAATATTTTAATTAATTTGTGTCTCCCACAACACCTTCTGCTTTTTACTTTTGGATTATATATTTATGCATCTAAAGACAGAGAAATGGTTTTCCCTATTCTATAGTTCTGTGCAATTTAAGCCTGATAGATATTCTGAGGTAGGTTTCCAAAATATCACTATTAAATGGCCTATTGATCCCTACAGTTGTAAATACCCACAGCACATTCATTTAGAAGGAATGCAATTTAGTTAGAAAAATTAAAATTGTTAAATGATCCATCTGGAAATGACTGTCATCTTGCCAAAACACCATTTGGGATACATGCTATCCAGCCTGGCCCAAGTCACTGACACTATAAAAACAGTCTAGGGAGTGTATTCATTTTAAGATGTTATATATTATGCCACCAAATTAGTCACAGTATCATTCATCTGCAAACATAAATGGGAACCATGAAATGTGACTGTACCATGGCCCAGCTGGGTAGCTGAGGAATCCTTGCAGAGTGAGAATAGCTATAATCCAGCATTCAAGGCCATCTGCCTGATTCCCATCAAGAACCAACACCTGGATTTTCTGAAACTCAAGTGTGCCAGCTGCCCCTAATAATCTCTGCCTTTTCTTGTGTTTGCATATGTTTAATGCGCATTAAATGTTTGCAGGATCCTAAAATACTTGGTAGAAAGATAAATAATCTGCCATTGCTATATTAAATATTGCTGTTACAAATATCTGTAAGGTCTCATTTTGCTTATTCCTGAAGTCAGCTTTTGATTTTCGTGCAATGTGTCATGAGGTACATTAAAATTTAGATCCAGCCACAGTGCACCTCTTTGAAGTCAGCTTCCGAAAGGTTGATTAATGAAAGCTGAATGATTCACCTTGTGAGTCACAGTGCAAATCTAAGCCAGTTTGTCAGGTCACTTTACAAGGGCTTGATGGCCAGCTAGAAATCTGGGAACTCCCAGTCAGTCATTCATAGAGCTTCTTAATATCTCAGAGGTGCTCAGAAGCTGCCTGGAATGAAAATGTTCTTCCATTGGCATGCTCGTCATGAAAGACAAAGGTTTTTTTAAAACTCTGTGTTGCTGGTATTTTTGGAACAGTGCTGTCCCTGCCTCCAAACTTCACTCTGAGAGCCCAGCTGGCTGGAGGCAATCTTTCTTATGCATGGGATGACAAAGTTTAGGTGGGACAGCAGTTTCAAAGGGAGCATTCCTTCCAAGTGACATTAGAGATTCCTTAGAAAAAACACAGAGGAAAATCTTGGCTTGCGAGGGGGTAAAAATTCCAGGGACATATTCAAGGAAGCAGTGGCCACATGCAGAAGCCCCCCAGTGGAGCTGTAACCTTTTTTGCAGTATTTTTGCAGTAATTGTGCAGCTCTCCTG
>NW_005054331.1:2324905-2362647 GCF_000277835.1 Geospiza fortis
CACCAGGCAGCTCCTATTGTGGTTCACATGCAAACAGCTTTCTATGAGAGCTGGGAAAAGGAATCATTTTGCCCTAGTGAGCTCTTGCTCCCATACCCAGGAATATACAAGAGGATGTGAATTAAAGCAAGAGATGTCTCCTGTACATGGAATGGAACTAATGCTGTAGCCAGAAATTGTACAAAGCACGGGAGCTGGAGAGCTGGAGTGACTTTTTAAGGTTGCTGAGACACTACAATTCTCACTTCACTTTGTGATTTGACACAGGTTTTAGGCTATCTCATGAGCTGTAATAATATTTTGCAGTACAGAGGAAAAAAAGCAGCACACTCCCAATTACCTGCAGTAGCTCTTTATGCTGATTCTATTTTAACACAGTGGGTTGCTGCTTCAGTCTTTCATTCGTGTTCTAAGCTGCTGACAAGACAAAAATTTGAGATGTGTTTGACAAGGAGCGTTTATGTGCTCAAAATTCTGTTTATTTAAAAGTTAAAATAGAAACCAAGCTTAGAAACAATCTGTGAGTTGTAGGTAGTATGGCGAATGATCCTGCAGATTTCCCATAATTTCCCTTCCCAGGTGCTCCTTTTTACTGCAGGACGCATAGTTGTAAGGGATCTATAACTGTAAAAGGTAAAACTCTTTGGTATATTCTGAAGAGATCAAAGTTATAGAGAATGTTCAGTACTTTTCAAAGAATTTATGCCATGACACTAAACCATCTTAAAGCAATTTCTCTGCAAAAATATGTGCACAGTTAATCTCTGTCCAGGACAGTTCACAGTCCATGGAAATAGCAACACAGATGCCTTAATCTGACAAAACATAAATTCTTCTGTACAAGCTCAGGAAAATTAAGCTAGCTAGTAGGCTCGAGAGTGTTGGGGAAGACTCAGATGGATAACAAAGAGATTTCCTCCCTTGCTTGAAAGTAGAGAAAGGAAGGATCAATAACTAACAGGAAGTGGGCAAGTATTTGGGCCATGATTGGTAATGCTATCATTACAAAATACCTTTACCTTTATTTTTATCTCTTTTCCCATGTAATGACCTGATACAACTCGTTGGCTTGGGAATATGACCTTGCCCAGCAGGACACTGTCACATGTCACAGAAGTGAATGGCAAAACTGCAGAAATTACTTGAAAGGGCCAAGATAAACCCAGGAAAATAAAAAAAAATAAAGTAAAATTCACTTCCAATAAGAAATTTCTGCAGCATTTAAACATGATTTTAATTAATAATTCTGTTTCTTTTGTTTAGCACACCTCTAGTATATTCATTCAATATACCTATATTATCACATTATGAATTATTATCAGTTATATATATTAATGACAAGTGTAAACTTTTGTCAGCTACTTGGGGTTTATCTCAACTTTCCTGAACACAGGGGTATTCACAATACTTTAAATAAAATAGGGAAAAAAGGTATGCGAGTGAGAGAACAAAGCTGATGCTTGCTATGCATTAAGGAACACAGTATCACCGAATTTTTTGAAAAAAGCCTTCAGGAACATTGGGTCTGACCACCAACCAAGCATGGTTGAACCATGCCCCTAAGGGCATCCACATGTCTTTCAAAGCCAGAGAAGTGACTCCAGCACTTCCCTGCAGTGATATTATGTGGCCGTTCATCATGCTTCTATTTTCTTTTCAGATTCCCTCCTCTTCATAAATCTGCTTATAAAAATTAACACCAGTGTGTAAACTAACCAGCAGTGATTTTTGCTAGGCCTGCAAATTGGTCAGGTGAGAACACTCCAGTGAAAAAAGGGGAAATACACATTTACCTTTGAGTAAGGAAATTATACAAAATATCACATCTGATTAGAGCCATTATGGCCAGTAGTTAGCAAGATATGCAAAATGTTAGTGTGTTAGACTCTCTTCAAAAACCTATTTATGGACCATTTAGATGGAGGACAGGGTTTACTCCTCAGTCTTGCTGTACCCATCAGTCCATCTCCAAATTGTGTGTTTTTCTAGCACCTGGCTAGACTGTGTGCCTAATTCATGGAATATTTTTTTGCTTATTTGATTTGATTCTACTGATGAAATTAATTCAATGTATAGAAAAAAATCCAAAATGTCTTGTTCCAATCCTTTTACCACTGATATCTCTGCAGTAACATGCTGCATGTTTAGCTATTCCTGAGTAATGTATTTATTTAGCAGCTGCTCAGCCTGAGAATGGTGAAGGTCAGAGTGGCACAGCTCTCTTTATAAGACAGTTTCTCCATCTTTTGTCTTTAGTAGTTTTCAGCAACACTTTTTGGTTTCAGTGAGCATCTGCACATTTCAATGGGTAAGTACAGAAAAGTTCATTTTTCTAAACAGAGTCGTTAATGTTCTGCATTGGGATCTGTTTATCTTGAAATGCATGAATGTAATCTGTATAATGTTTATTTTAACCTGTCTCACAAATCATCAATTTTTCACTCTTCTGAAAGAATCAAGAGGGTCTGAGGTCTTCTCTTTTTTTGTTGGTTTTGTGTTTCTGGGACTGAACAGTTTCATTATCCCTAATTATATGATGAGCTACTTGGGAAAAAAAGGCACACAGAAAAATAGCTTGAAAAGAACAAAAACAGCCCGACAGTTAATTATGTTAAAAATACAAAACACTTGTCAGCATTCCATTAACATCTTAATGAGGGGGAAATAACCCTCATCTGTCTCAAAAAAAAAAAAAAAAAAAAAAAAAAAAGAAAAAAAAAAAAGTTGCTTAAAAATAAAATCCCAACCTAGTTTGCAAATTTTGCACCCTGAAAGACACAGATACTTTCTCCTCATTAAAATCCTGCTACTGGGTACCTAAGAGTTACCAAGTGTGAAGAGAACAGCCAGGCTTCTCCTCTGGTTATTATTCAGCTAACGTCCAGGAGGAAGATTAATTAGACTACAAGACCTTATATTAATGGGACTCATTAGAGCAATAGATCTGTTAGGGGAGGGAGTGGAGGCTGGACAGCTATGATTTGTGGGGTGATTTCTCCCACATGGCATAGAAATTGCTCTCAGTCTGCATTCATTTTCTCAGTTTAGTTCCTTCTTGTTTCTGTGATGAGGTTATGTCCTGGGCCAGGCAGGTAAGAAGGATGAACCCCTGACCTGATCCCTCTTTTGATTGTGGAGGGCTGTTAAGCCATGCTCTTGGCAGCAGTGAGAGGAAAAGGTTTCTCCTGGGCTACTGCAGGGAGTGACAGAACAATGAGGGAAGCAGTATGCCTGCACTGGTCCAGCAAACAGCAATACCTGCACTAAGGATGTAACAAGATTATAAGCTATTGTTATTCAGATATTGCAGTGCTGACATATTAGTCTTTTATTTCACAATCCTTCAAAAGGTTAACATTTTTCTTGACTCTTAAAATAGTATTAAATAGCTACAGGTATTTCACTATGCTGTCAATGGTATTTAACTAAGAAACAAATGCTGGCAATTCAGATGGGAAAAAGTAGGAAAAGCTTCATTTTGAAAAGTTTAATGATTTACAGATGGTCTCTACATAGAAAAATAAATTTTTCACACCAAAAATAACTTCCATTATATGTATGTGTATACATGTGTCTGTGTACTGACAATAGCTAATTAATAGTTCTAAATATTCTTATATCTCATGAAGGAAAATTGTTAGAGTTACTTCTGTCTTTGACTGATATATTCTGTAATTATCTGTCACAGGAACATATTTACCTGTTTTAATATGTAGATGTCCTTCCCATGCTTTGAATAAAAATTAAAACAAATCTTACATCCAGAGCGTACTGATTTATGAATACCTAAGAGCAAAAAACCAAACACAAAAACAAAACGAAACAAAAAAACTAAAACCTATCAACCTGTGATCTTTATTCCTTTAGGTAGTGAAATGATCTCTTGGCAGTCTCAGCATATCACTGAGCAAGACTTAGAGGGAAAGTGCACTTCATCCTGGACCTTCTCTATACCTTCACATATGAGTGGACTTTCTTAGGGATTTAATGCTTTCGTCTGAATACCCTTTCCTCAACACTTTTCTCTTTCGCTTCTTCAAAAGTATTCTATCCTGCTGCAAACATGTGACCTGTTAGGTTGTATTTGACTGAAGTATTGACAAGTTCAACATTGTGGTAGCTGCTCTGCTATGTGCTGATGGATGAAGCAGAGAGGTGTGCTCTACTCTCTGGTTGCCATGCCTATTGATTACTAAATGAAAATAAGCTTCAGACCTATTTGTAGAAGGTCTCTGCAGCCCAGAAGAACATCTGCTGACAATCCATACTTTTATCATGCTTTGAACACCGAAAAACCAGTGATGTTTTTTAAAGATTTAGGGTCTGTGATATACTAAGTCTATACCCCATAGGATGGCCTTTCTCAGGGAGATTTCTGAGGCTCACATACAAAAGAATTCATCTTACAGATGATGAAGACAGTGGTGATTGTATGCTACAGGCACTAAAACTCAGCAGTTAATGTATCACTCTGTGCAAGATGTTACAATTATTCTCTATACTACATAATTAAAAATGACATGTACTAGCTTTTTATTTTTGACCACTGCAGCCATAGAAAGACCATTCTTTTCATAAAAAACAGTCTGAAAGTACATTATGAATAATACTCATCTATTAGCATCCAATAATTAACACTTTGCTCTGTCTGCATATCTTTGCAAGGACATTTTTGTCCCCCCAGCTTTTGAAGCACCCTGCTGAGACAATCCTAGCTACCATTTAGATGAGAAACAAGCTAGGGCTTTATTATTTTACTTTTCCAAACAGATTACATGATGGTAAATTGCAGCACATGGAAATATTTTTTGAAAGATACAAAGAGAGGCAGACTTTATATTTTGAGGAAATGAACTAGCTAGATTTCCAAATTAAAGGCTTGTTTTATGCTGCAGCCTATTGCTTGTTTAACTGCTTGTATATGCCTCAAGCATTTCAAATGATACAATATACAGCTATAGCCAAACCATAAGATGTAAAAATTAAACTAGTAAATATCATGCTGAATTCAGAATGCTAGTCATAGACATTTATAATCTCCAGCAGCAAGTTTCTCAGGCTGCCAAATGTTTTTACTTTAAAATGAATGTGAAGGATTTATCTATATTTGTTCTCGAACAATGCTCTCGAACTGCAGGAGTGCAATGCATTCTTTATTTGCAAACTGTAGGAAGTTTTTCTGACTAAATACATAAATTGGCACAGTCTATCTTAATGGAAAACCTATTATTTTAATTGCTAGGGGGTGGTGTACCCTTCTGCTTTGGATTTTTTGAATTAGTAATTAATGACTTCATCATAAATAAGTCCCCATTTATTTCTTTCATTTCAGGGAATTAAAATGAAGATAACTCAGAAAATTTTGAATATTACCCCAGGGTTATCAGAAGGACAAACGGTACCATAGGGGAATGAGGAGGCAGGATGCAGGTTCAGGAACAACTGAAGCCAGAGGAAACTGAAATGTGAAATAATATAGACAAACATTTCTGATTATTGGTTTCTGATTAATGACTGTTTATCTTGCAAACTCCATTGCCAAGAAGTAGAGGTCATCTTCACCAATAAACTAGATGTAAAACTTGATCACTGGAGGAAAAAAGAAGAAAAAAATTCTACAGGACAAGAGTAAAAGACACCTGGTTAGGAGACATGTCAAGCCCTGGATATTGTCATAAAGAAATTGTCCAGTTCTTCTTTACAGATACCAAAACTTCCTCAGCAGACTTAGAGACCTTCCTTTGCCATTGCCTGCCCCTAGTCCAACAGGAAATCTTTTCCCTTTATTTGATGTTGGTGTAACTGGTCCTTGGACGGACTCAAATCATCACAGCTCTTTGGACTCAAAATTATTTAGTGTAGTTGGCATTTATTTGGACTTGCTTCCTCTAGACAGACGGAAAAGACCATTCCAGTTTATCAAATCCACTGTATTCCCATTAAATACTACCCAAGCTTTAAATGAAAACAGAAAGTTTCATCAAGCAAACAAATACATTCTGGCTCGTAAATTAGAAAGCACATGTATGAAGAGCAGGATTTAAAGTAAAAGAGAAAGTAAAACAAAAAAAAGAGCAGTAAGAAAAAATATCTCACAATCTACCTAAAATCAGTCTATTCCACCAGCTGCTGCTGAAGGTCTTGAGGAGGTTTTTCTCAAGCAAGTACTTAAGGAAACAATTCAAAAATATCCTGCCTTTGCAGTAGTTGGTATTAAGATTTTATGATGTATGGACCACTATGAATTTTTCAGCAGATAAGCAGCTTTTTTTTGAAGCAAATTCAAAAGGGCTATGTTTTTAGTTACTTTTGTAGTCCCGTTAGGAATAGTTCATGCAAATTATTCACTAAAGTGTTGTCTTTTAAAGTGGACTCCTGCCTGGGGTGTTCAGTTCCTTATTTGAACTTAAGGATTTGCTTGTAGCAACTAGAGTGCAGTTATTTCTTAGTGTTTTAAAACTTTTCTGCTGTGGGTGAGTTTAGGTTTTTTCTCTTATTTTGCTTTGTACTTTTATACACACACACCCACACACACACCCACACACCTTTGTTTATGCATTATATTTTTAATAATCACATGAGGATCTTTGAAGTACTGACCTTATTTTTTTTTTAAATTTGGGGGGATGTTTTTTAATTTTTGCCCTTTCTTTCTAGCATCCTCTTTTAGAAGACTACATAGAAATTATTCCTATATCTTGCTGGTTTTAGGAAGCTCCAAGTGACATTTAATTAAGTGTAAACAAAGGTTTTATTCTTGTCCCTTTTAGTGATGGTGGCAATTTTTCACCAGCAGAATGCAATGCTACACATCCATTTTAGGCATTTTCCCCCTTTTCTTGATTCTTTTCTTGAAACTTTGTTCTGCTACTTCTCCAGCAGTGATGTCTGAGCATAAACCCAAACCACAGCTTGTAGTTACATGGTGAATTTTTTAATCTCTGAGGTGACAGAGAGTACTACCTATGTTGAACTCCTTCAATTCAAGGAGAAGGAATAACACCCTGACATTTTAAGCAGAAATCACCATGTATAAAGACGTGCCTGAAAGTAGGAATAGAAGTTAGAAATTTAGGCAAATATTTCTGCAGACAGAACATGAGAAAGGACTTCTTTCTGCTCCGAGAGCCTAATTTTCAAGTTACTACAGTACAAGCTGTGACTGTATTTATGTATCTTGTCTTGTCTATGTCCTTAATTTGTCATGATTTCAGCACTAAATTATGGAAGATAAGTATCTTCCATAAAGGAAAGAAATGTAGACAGGGTACAGAAAAGGAAGGGTTTAACAAATGTCTGCGATAGAGTAACAAGTCACTGAGCTCACTTATTAATGTTATAACAGAAAGAAAGAATTTGTGCTACCCTAACCAGGTATGAGAGCAGTATTTTGATCTTATTTTATAAGGCTGTCTGAAATATTTTACTTTCACTGCTGATATGTCTCAGGTACAGTGTTCAAACAGGTGCTTTTTGTGACATGGATCCCAAAATCTGAGCTTCATGATTCTGCACTTTGAGTTTTGTGGCAAAATTATGCTTCAGTAAAATCAACTAGTTAGGCTACAAAAGCTGTCTTCACACACACTTTGGTACTGCAAAAATTTTTGCATGGTTCAGAGACTGATTTTTCTCTAATGGATTTTTGGAAAATGTATCCTACACATTGCATCAATTCACAATGTCCCTTGCAACAATGCATTAATTCCCAAAATCTTTTGTAAGGATAGATATCGTTGAATGCATTGGTTGTTCCTCCTCTGCCTGCATTTTTTGTGCATGGCCTCCAAACTCATGCTCCAAATTTGCAGGCAGTTAATCTGCATGGACAGCCTGGCTTGAGTCACCAAGGAGCATGGGGTGAGGCAAACTACAATTCTGAATGCATCAATAGTGTGATACACCCTACCAGCCATATTTGCATCAATTTTGAAGAAAAAAAATTATTATTAGATCAACTGAAATTTCCTCTGATTATCAACAGTGCAAGTTTGATGAGGATCTGCTATGATTTAAACACTCATGCCTGCTCGTCAGGAAATAGGGCCATTTGTTATTTTTACAGGAAACTTTCGTGATACCATAATTCTGTGGTTTAAAAAACATATTTTATGAAGAATGTGCAAGAAAATATGTATTATGATTACACAACAATTAAGTTGTATATTTTATGTGATTAAAAATATCTAGATAAGGAAAAAGTGTGTGATTTTTTTCCATGCACATATTCATGGGACTTTTTAATGGAGTACCTACTTAATCAAAGACAAATTAGAGCCTGTATGATCCTAATTACAGGGCTACTACAGCTACCAGAGTGTCTAAATTCAAACATCTTGAATTATCAATCTTTTCACACTGCATATTTGAACAGATTTCCTTGACATGACTGTATGTTTAAATGAAATGAATCAGCTGCTGCAACACACTGCTCAGGTTCAGTCTGGAGAACAAAAGAGTAGAATGACACCTCCCAGACACTGAGTCATGCTAGATCTTGAGTGGTTTGCTATGTGGTGTTTCTAAATGCATCCTGAGGACATTATGACTACCCCCAAGTACTCCTGTGTATGATTGAAAAAGGCACCTGGAGTTTATATGATTACAAGCATATTCAGCCAGGCAGCTCCTGGCCTCAGGATACAAGGATGGCTTGCAACCCATCACATTAGGTGCAGCTGCTTTTTCTAATGTCCTCATGGATGATTTTGCATTTAGAAAGCAGGAAGGAAGACTGGGTATGATTTTTTTCTTTTTTTTTTTTTCTTTCCTAAAGTACAAAAGAATTTAGATATTTTTCTTGTAAAAAGGACACACTTAGAAATTAATCTGCATCCAGAATATTTCTTCCAAGTAAATGAAAAGTTAAGACAATGAAAACGACATCCAATTAACATCAAACGAAGATGAAACCATTTTATCAATCAGAAGTGTTATCAAATATGCACTACTGTACCTCCACCTGATAAGACACCTTTTCTAAATGATGCTCTCCTAGTAGAAGTGCCTTGAATAGTCATGTATTATGCATATATTATTTGTGAGATGAAAAAAAAGAATTTCTGTGTATCTGAAATTGAAATGCATGTCTACACAGGATGATTTTTTTCTGTTAAACTGAAACAGGGAGGCAAATTTTCAGGACTCTTTAGTTTATAGACCTTAAAAATGGCGATAGAATGGACTTGTTCTCACCCAGCAACTCAATGGCAGTGATGTCACATCTCTGCTCTGGAGTGGGAGGCACGTCAGGGGCTCGTGCTTTCCATGACAACTGTCCATGCTGGAAATGCCTGCCCAGACTCAGGATGCCATTGACTCTGTGCACTGTGCTGCACCATTGTGCCTGCACAGTTTTTGGCTCCTGGGGCACCACAAACACCACTTCTTCTAGGAGATTACTTAGGAAAAAGTAAGCAGCATATGCTCACAACATTACTTCAATGTAAAGAAATACTTAGGATTTACTTGTCGTAGACATCTTCTTTGAAAAATCCTTTCCTTAGGATTTTTCCTCCTGAGAAGCTGAGAGGCCTCAGGAACAAAATGTAAACATTGATTATCTGCTGCTGTGGACTGCAACAGGTGGATTTTTGATTGGGCCATTTTGGTTGTTTCTAATTTATGGCCAATCACAGCCCAGCTGGCTCAGACAGAGAGTATGAGACAGAGCCTTTGTTATCATTCTTGCCTATTCTATTCTTAGCTAGCCTTCTGAGGAAATATTTTCTTTTATTCTTTTAGTATAGTTTTAATGTAATATATATCATAAAATAATAAATCAAGCCTTCTGAAACATGGAGTCAAATCCTCGTCTCTTCCCTCAACCTGAGACCCCTGTGAACACCGTCACACATACTTTTCTTTTTTTTTTTTCATATATAATACAGTAGTAATTCAAAGGAGATATAATTTGGCTATTGTCAGTTGTGACTCCTGGACTGAGGTGTGGGAAAAATCAGAAGTCCGCCTGTCTGTCTATTTAAGCCTGTGAGGAAAACCCAGATCGTTGCTAGTATTTCAGTTTTAGAACTCATCTAATTTATAACAAACTAATATCTGCATGTAGATAACCAAGGTGCAAGGAATACACTTTCATTCCTTTGTCTTGCCTTAAAGCATGTTTTTCAACCTCTGCTTCTCAAATACTGTAGCTCGGGTTCTGGAATGGAAGCTGTCAGCCCCTTCCATGCCTGTGGATGGGCTCCTTGAGAACACCACATATTGATTCTGCAAAAGACATTAGTACAAGTAAGAAAAAAACTTCTATTTCTCTTTTTTCTCATCATTCTTCATTCTTTGGAGAGGAGATACACACAAGCTCCACTTCTATCCCTTTTTAGGTGCCAACCCAGAAGTGGAAATATGGGTTGATGACAGTGTACTGGGCTACTTGGATCTCTGATATAGATTGAAATGTGCTTCTTATTTTCTCAAGTTTAAATCTTTCGTGGCAATCAATCCTTGTTTTCTCAGGTGCCAGTAACTCATTGCTTCTTCACTTTTGGGAGCAAATCAACAGGGCCAGGGAACTGTTTAGAGCAAATGGAGCTGAGCTGATGAGCAAAATCAGAAAGTCAAGATAGGGACTGAAAAGTCTGCATAACAACATAGCCTACAGTACATGAATTAATTACCTGACAGATGCATTTATTTTTCTATTTGAAAAGAATTCTTAGAGCATTTCTTAGTGCCACAGAATACCTTCACTCTAGTCCATTAACAGGACTAAAAGACCAACAGTGAACAATTTATTTTTATTCTTTTTCCATGGTGGAAAAGTTCAGGCACACTCCCCTAACAATTTGAGAAGCTGGGTTAAATATGGGATCTGACACTATTCACAAAATTGTGGTGATAGAAGGGACAGCCTGATCAAAGGAGTAAGGAGAATGAATATCAGATAATGAAAAACCCATTACAGAAGATAAACTGAAAAGGTTTGCTACTATGAAGAAATTCTATTTGTTTTCTTCTAATTCTGCTTATTCAGAACTTGCATCTATTGTTAATTCAGGCTGCCAGACATTTCATTTTGTTTTGCATTTCTTTGAAGCTTTAAAATGTACAAAAGACCACAAAATTTCCTAGGTTGCTTTCAAAGGCCCCAGTTAATCCTCTTGCAATTCCTTTGAGTATATGACAAGGAAAAATATTTGTATATATTTGGTTTTTGTTCTGACTTAATAACAAATGACATGATTAATGATAATCGATGACATTTAGCAATTCTGATCCACTAGCCACCAAATCCTTAGCTAACTAGTAATCATTGAGATATACATGTCAAGAAAGCCTCATATTTCAGTTTATAAAATAAAAATGTCACAGAAGACAAACTCCAGGCTATTTATAGAACAGACATTTCACAGTAAGATTTACATTAGTGACTGTTTTCCTGTGAGATTTATCAGGAGAAGATGAGAGAAAGTACTTTGTGCCAGTAAAGAGGTGCTGGGGAGAAAACCAGGGAATTTGAAGGGATGCACAGTGCAGACACAGGTGCCAGGCAAGGCAGTGCCCTGGCATAGCTGCTGATGGCCCAGATATATCAATGTTTGCATGCCCAGGAAAATACCTTAGCCTTGATTACCAAAATATATCAAAAAACTGAAGTAAGCATCAACCATTTTTGTGTAGATGAAGAGTAGAGAGAAGAAGATGCTATTCCAGAGGTTTTAATTTACATCTAATTACAAGGCTGAGAGGTAGCAGACCAGCTAAAAGGCAGGCAAAGTGCAAGAAGCCTGGCGTAAACTGCTTTAAATCACGCTTCTCCACTGCATGAGAAGTGGCTACTTTGCTGAGTGAGCTGCTTTCAGCCCAAAGCCAGGTTTAACCCCTACCAGAGCATCACTGGAAGTCTGCTGAAAATAATAACTAGAAGAAGTTAGTGAAGGGTCTACAGTACAAGTTGTATGTGGAGTGGCTGAGGGACCTGGGGTTTTTAACCTGGGGAAAAGAAGGCTGAAGGGGAACGTTATCACCCTCTACAAAAAATTCTAGGAGACTTTGAATATGCATTTTACCTCTCTGCTTTTGCTCCTGTAGCTTTTGAAGGCTTGGGGTTTTTTTCCTGTGTTTGCACTGGTCACCAGTGTGTGCAGCTGTCTGCACAGGCAGATTTGGCTGCTCTGCGCAGCTGCAGGTGCTTTCTCCTGGGACACCATCAGTGGGCAGGGACTCCTGCCAGCACTGTGCTAGCATTAAACCTGGATCAATCCTTTCTTGCTAGTGTAGGGGTGTAAAAGGCAACACAAAAACTGGTGAATGTACCTGGAGTTTGCTCCAGACAAATGAGGAAACTAAAGACAGCACATAACCCTGAGTAGCAGACCTTGATATGTGCAGCAGAAGTTGATTGCTTATGACAAGTGAATTTTCAAAGGACCTGATTGTGTGCGACAACAGCAAGGGGAAGGACAAACAAGTTTGCTCATCTGTGTCCAAACTCATGGCAAGGCATATACAGGCTGCTGAAAACTCAGCTGGCTGAGACTGTAGAAAGAGCATATCAGTGTTATTTCTGGTGTTCTCAGATCAGAAGATGATGAAAACTGACAAGCACTGAGTTTGCCTGTGAGGGTTCATATCTCCAGTGATTTTAGTCAGTTTAAGTGAGCTCTTCTTCCTATATTTGCATCACTGTCTTCTGTTTTACTTGGAGAGCTTTGGGACACAAATAAGAGGTGAGTTTATTAGCAATACTTACCACTAATGCTTCTATAGAAACTTATACCAGTAGAATGTGAAAAGTGACATGTTACTCTCAGAATAACAGATGATTCAGCCATTAATTGGCCTCTTGATGAAGGCAACTAATGTGTTTATAATTATGAGAACCAGAATAGGTGCCTCTGGCAGTGATACTGTGGTGTAGGTGTGCTGTACCATGGTGCCCACAGCCCTGACCTGGCACACACTCCAGCCAGCAGTGTGAAGGTAAAATCAGAGTGTGTACCATCTACTGGCACACACTGTTTTCCTCTTAAAAAAAAATAGGCAGAGGATGAAGGAAAAAAAGCAGTAGTGCTATCTGAACTGAAGAGACATCTGGACTGTGGGGGAAAGTAAAGCAAAGCACACGTAGTCCAGCGTGGAGCCAGAGTTGAAGGTTACCAGTCTATAAGATGTGATGCACATCTCAGTCACTTCAGCAGAAAAGCAGGGAAGGCAGTAAGTCACAGTAACTGCAGTAAGAAAACTGGACTAGAGATGCTGAGAAACCTCATTCATCAATCAATAGAGGTGATGAAAACAAAGGTAAATTAATATATTCATTTTTCTGGGAACAGCTTCTTCTTCCACTGTATTATCAGACCTTCCACTGAAATACTTTATATCAGTGACCAAGAACTCTAAATAACAAGTTCTATATTTAACCAGATAAAACAATTTTAAGAAGTCATTTACTGTTCTGTGGATCTGGAGATCACCACATCTTTTAATATCTGTGAAGATAAAAAAGGTAGGGGGTGCATAAATGGTGAATATAGATCAGATGAAGAGATTGCTCTCAAAGGAAGATTTACTGGGCTGGCTTACTACCACAAAGCTGTTTCTAAAGAGGGCTTTGGTGTAGTACAATGTCTTGTCTATGGTCCACATTTGTGTGTTGTTTCTTCATGGTTCACAGAGAAGAACACATTATTTCAGTTCCCATCCTTAATTCAGTCAGTGCTGCTTCTAGGGAAGAGATTTTTGTGACTGAAATAGTGGCTGCTCAGAGCCTGTAGATCAGGTGGCTTAAAAAGGAGTCAAGAATAACTGACTGAAATCTGCATTTATCCCAGAAAAGATGGGAAGAGAGCTTCCCAAAACTCCCGTACAGAACTTGGCAGGATAAAAAATGTTTAGCTGTCAAGTAGGTACAAAATTCATCTTCATGCGATTGAGGAGAAATTTTCGTTTGTCTTCTTGTATCTTTTCACTTTAATAGCAAATAATATGTGAAGAAAGTGTGAATTCAGCTCCTTTCATAGGAAGATAATGTATTTTGAACAGTGATGCCCTAAAAGGTATTGAACATAGATGAGAAAACCAAATTCAAAGACATTTCACCCTCATATGATAGTATGTTTCAAGCTATGTTAACCATGATCAAATGCAGCCTTGTTAGTTATCACAGATTTTATTTGCTGGCTGAATTTCACAGAACTTAAGATTGGAAATTTTTATGTGGAAAACCAGACATCTTAACCAGCCAGGTTAAGATGTAATTACATACTTGCACATGCTTATCTGGGGTTTGGCATGTACAAACAAATGTACTCAGAGATATCACAGTACAGTGGCTAGAACAGCCTTGTCAAACTTCTGTCCTACTTTTGGCTGTTGTGGAAAATTTGAGAAAACAATGGCAAAGACACCCTAAAGTGAGAGGAGAAAAGTTAAATATTTGCTTAACCACTATGTGACCTATCTTATACATGTTCAACCCTAATAAAGGCAATGAGACTGCAGCAGTCTAATTCATTAGGCTAAAGTGGTCACAATGCAAATTAATAGTAAAACTCCAGTTCATCTCCCACCCTTTAAGGAGAAAAGTGATTCCAGTCACCTGGCAAAGTGTTTATGGTTTGCTTTGGCTGCCATTTTTTCCTCTAACTGTTGGATGTTTCTAATGTCATTACTTGACGTCAAACAGTTTTGAGGATTCTGCTCCAGATCCTGTCCTGGCAGACTTCAGGTGGAATTGTCCCAGGCTCCAGTTTATTGGAAATCCAAAGTAAATTTTTTTACCATTCATTCTCCAAATTGAAATTTTTTTTATAAATACTATCTTTTGTGATTGACTTTTTTGTCAGTGTTGACATTTTTGCTCTTTGAAATTAATTTGTTATTTATTCTCCTCATTCCTGTGTAATTCAATGTGTATGCTGCGACTTCATCTAAAGATGTTAGTCCAATAATATTTTGATCGTAACATTTATAATTCGCTTTTTCCTTATCTTAGAACAGAAATCTTTAGTGTGCACACAGAAAAGTAGGCATATATTTTACATTACAATAAAAAACCTTTTTATTTAATGTGAATTGTTGTTGAACATTGATAGAAAGTCACATACAAGATGAAATTATGGATGTAAATACCAACAGAAAAGCTTATCAGAAAAATTGAGTTATTCATTAAAAGTCAGAAAAAAGTTAAAACAATCATTGTTTTCCCTTATTACAGAAATACATGTAGTTCACCACAGGAATGAAATAAGATATCCTTTTTTGGGGATTTCACACTAATTTCCATGGACATAATCAATTGAAACAAGGTATTCTGCAGTTCCTAAAATAGGTGCAGGCTTTTATAAATCCTTCTAGCAATATTATCTAAAAGTTAAAAAAAAATAAGACTATTAATAAGTGTACTTTAAAAAAAACCTACTCCAAACAAGGGAAATAAAATTTTTAACTGGAAAGGGGAAAATAGTGAAATTAATAATGCATAACATGTCAAAACCCTAAATATTACAGGAACTACTCTTGTAGTGAACTTGGCTTCCAATACTTGTAGGTATTATTGGTAATAGTAAGTACTTTTTTCATGTGGATGTAAGAGTTGCCATTATTATTTTAAGCACACCTTAAAATTGTTTCCTTATAACATTTTATTTTTAGTGCAGGCAAATAACATTGGGCAACAATAATCTCCTAGCAGCTCCTGCAGCCCCAGGATATCATAGGTTTCTTCAAATCATTCAAGATCTCCTGCACAACTTCTGACCAATTCTGACCACTCCACATGTCTGGAATGATTATCACATCTCAGGTATGACATTTCTCTGTCCCTGGGGAATCTTTTACTAATTCTCTTAACATGTTATCCTTTAAGACTGTAGTGTTACTCTGCCCATGTGCCTTTTTCTTCTGTTGTCTGTCATATGATCTGTTTTTCGTAATTCTGGTACCTTCTTATCATTTGCCATCTGTTTTCTTTTTCACACTCAGGATAAACTGAGTGTTCTGCAATGCTGCTGTGTCTGCTGAGATTGAGGTTCTAAGCATGGGCTTCCCATGGCCCCAGCTGCTTGACTCAAGTCTTTTCAAGAGGGGAAATTTCAGGCATGGGCAGATTGTTGGACTAATTCCTCCTGATTTTAAAGGATTCCTCCATAGGCTGTGGGAACAAAGCGTCAGGCACCTACAACAAACATGAAACACAAAAGTAATAGAAATATTTAATTTTCCTTCTTTGAGCTTTTCCTTGTGTGCCAGTGGCACAGTCAGTTGGAAATACAGTATTCATGGTTGTGAACAAAAGCTGTGCGTTATTATGAAAGAATAGGTGTTCTGCCTTGAAGCACAGTCCTGCCTGAAGAGAAGCCTGTGTCCAGCCCGTGTCTGGCAAGGATTGCCAGAGCAGTTCACACTGCTCTCCTTCCTCCTAGCATGTGATCTGCGCATACAGGGAAGCAAATTTCTCTCAATAACCAAGCACTAATTTGAGACTTAGCAAAGATAGAGGTCTCATTTAAGATCTATTTAGAGATGGTGAGTAAGACTTAAATGTTTTGCAGACCATTTACTGGCCTTTCACAGGGCCACGAATGTCACCCTGAAGTGATGGTTTGGCGATGTGTTAAATCTGACTTTAGAATGCCTTGCACCAGATCAAAAAATCTGAGTTGAAATACTGATCTGTCATCTCACTGTGACAGTCCAAATGCAATAAAAAATGCTAATGTTCTATCAGGCTTCCTGTGAGATCAGGCACATCTGTCCCTAACATCTTGAGCATTTTTTTCTACAAAGAATTTCTTTAAAACTTGAAAGTCAAGATAATTTCATGTGCCACCACTCTGCAGAACTTTCATCTCTGCTTATTTTAACTGATCTGTTGAAGTTTTCCTGCAGATTATGCAAAACTCAGATATAAATCCAAACTGCCACGGTTCATTCACAGCTGAGTTCAACACTAAAAACTTCCCCTTGTCTCTAGAATTTGTACACATTTCTTTCATGGTACTATTTGCAAAATAGAGGAGAATAAAGCATTCTGTAATGGATCAAGTTATCAAGTTATTTTATTGACCTAAGTGGTATAGCAAAACCCTCTAAAAGTGAAAAAGAAGGATTTGTGAAAATGTCAAACCTTGATAGCACTGCGCCTTCTACACTTCATGTTATCAACTTAATGGATATGACTTATACAGGTAAGTTTTCCCAAGGAAATACTTAGCACCTTTTGCTCAAATGTTTGCTTTTTTAAAAGTGGTCACCATATTTGTCCTCAAACAGTACAGAGGTTTCTTATTATCTACTTACTTGCTTATTTTTCCTGTTTTCTGAGACCTCAATGCATGTACATATTGTGTAGAAATTTGGCCTTCTGTAGGAGAGAAGAAACATTTGTGTACCAGTATTGTCTTCAGCAGAGTGTTTGCCTTTCAAATTTCAGCATATATTTAATGCAAAAAGACAGAAGTTAAAAGGTATATCAGATCCTTGATCAGCATCCCATCAGAATCAGGCAAAAGCTTCCTCGAAGCTCTGATCTGCTTTCATATCAACTCCTGCTAATATTAAAAATGAAACCAAATAGCTATTCTGAGGGTTACAGGAGCAAATGATGCTTTATTGTATTAGAAATTGAGCCAAATAAGTAGAGGAGAATTCAGTTAGACAATTACTTTACTGCCTAATCTGTATTTTGCAAGTGCTGGTGTTTGATATCTATGTTTGCAGAAGTACCTTTTCTACACTCAGGAGAGGTCATAGAGGTGTTTAACTCATGGATGTCACAGATTAAAATGAAGTTGATCACCTTATTCCAGAGCATACTGGACATTTGTTTTCATTTGACGACTGTCCACTATCCCATTCGATATGACTGACTGATTTCATCAGGAAAGATTAAAGACTTCACTGGATTTATTAGACATTGGCTTGCATTTCATTGCCAAAACCATGGATAGTTGCACAAACATTAACATGATTCATGGTTGCTGAGAAGTAATTTATACAGATCTTTCATTTACTCTTACTCAGCAGCACCACTCATGTTCAAGAAACTGTCATCACATGAATGTTGAGTGAAGGTTTTCCAAAACTACTGCTCAAGCTTCCAACTCATGATCAAAGAGCAAAGCTGAGGAGAAAATATCATGGTAAAAGAGGAAAAAAATTCCTCAAATCAAAAATGTAAACCATGAATTTCAGGTCAAAGTAAAATAACTGCTTTAGTAATTTCAAAGCATTGTGTTTTGGTTTAAACTTTTAACTCTCAGCACAAATTAAGTTATATTTCTTTAAAATGTTATTTCTTATGAGAAAAAAATGAACTCTCAGTTTTGAGAGATCAAGATATGCTACTCTGAACTTTCCTCAAATATTTTTTTTTTTAGTATTTAGAACTGGCAAAAATTGGTCATTTTCTTAAAAAATCTTTTGGTTGTTTTATGAAGAAAGCTTTTTCTTTCCTGTGGGCAAAAGCTGAGATTTACCTGTACGGACACCAGGTCCTGGGCTAAAAACCAGCCCATGAATTGTGAATCTCAACGATAAGCATGTGAATTTCAAACACCTTCTGTTAAAAACCTCAGGTCTTTTAGGACAGAATAAGAGAAGAGTACTGATAGAGAGGGGAGCTATCTAGAAAACTGTTGGCATACTTCTGTTACACAAATACACCTGGAACAAACCTCTTCCCCCCTCGCCTCCCCTACACACACACACACACATACACACACACACACACACACACACACTTTACCCTCTTCTGTAGAGTTTCTTCATGACTGTAATATAAATGATGACACTTTAAATGTCTTGTCATTCTTGACTGAGAGACCCTTTGGCATTACACCTCTGTTATCTTCCCACAGTAATTCTGAAGTTGGAATGATGGATAGCCACTGGTGATGCATGACTTGATGATTCATGGTTTTCACTCTTGACATTAAAGAGGATCACTCAAGGTGGATTCATCATTGATCAGCTTTTTACACATAGGCTTGGAGCCTATGGAAGCAATAAGCAATATGGAATCTGTAATTGGCATTGCAGGAGAGCTGTTAGTTGCATTTCACGCTGATTCCTGACCTGCAGAGGTTCCAGTACTTTTTTTATTGGGCTTGCCCCAGTGTGGGTACATGCAAATACAGGTGATCTGCCATCTCAGGATTTGCTCATTGGAGGTTAAAATGGTGTGGTCTATAAGTTCACAGTTTATAACATGAATGTCCACTGAACTCTAAACCACATGAGAAAATGCCATAGGAATTTTTTTCTTCCCCAATAATGATACATCATGTTAAATTTAGTTGTCATGATTATAAAAGACTTTCAATATTGCACTAAATCAATATGCTCTTTTTGTCACCAAATCTCAAAATACAGAAAAATGATGTTTGACACTGATCAATTCCTATTTTAATAACCATTAAATGACTTGTTGATAGAAACGAAAAATATCACATCTGCCAGTGAACGCAAAAGTAGCAGGACATTTCTAATTTTTCAGTGTTGAACTTTGAACCAAGAAATTATCCATCTCTCTGAAACAGTTTACTGTACACATAACAGAAGTAATGCATCTCCCATTCTAACTGGAGTCTCAAAAACTTGGGAATATTAGTGTATTTATAGAATTAATTGACAGGAGATGAATTGCTACCATTACCAACATGACTGACTAAGACTGACTGTCTGACAAAAATCATTCTCATTCTTCCTTTTCAATCTAAAACTTATTCTTTTCTCTTCTGTGGAGATGAATTCACCCTGTTTGACCGAATATTAAATAAGTGACAGAAATTAAGCTGCATATAATTTTAAATCATTATTCTTATATTAATCCAAAATGAATAATGAAAATGTTTATCCTTTACAGTGAAGACAGAAGAATTCTGTCAGTTTTAGGCTTTCACAGAAAAAAGCCCTAAATAACAGAAAAAGGCATCTAAAAACATTAGGGTATTTTGAATATGACATTTACCAGTTTTAGGGTATTTCAATTATGTGCTTTATGCATGTCTGAAATATATAGAACACCTTAAATGCATACTTGCAGAGAAAGTACCTGACACAACTAAATTATAGATGAGAATTTATATTTTAAAAGAAATTTTTTCTTTCAGAATGCAAAAGTAACTTATTTAGTACTCTCCTAATGAGAAGTAACATTAAAAGATTATTATGAACAGTGATGCACCTTGATTTAAAAAAGAATACAAAAATTCTGCAGTCAATTACTATCCAAAAGTTAGCATCTGAGTGTCCAAAAACCAACACATAAGTTGTCTGCACCAAGTCTCTATACTTTCCGCAATACATGTTGGATGTCACAAAACTAATGAAAATGTTAATGCAATTTAGAGCTGCAGTACTTTCTGACTGCTATGGGTTATTAATGACTCAATGCACTTTCTCAGTTAATGAAATGCTTGGTTTTGAATCAGACTTTATGTTGTCAGCTCCATTTCATTCATCCTATTTTCCAGTGTGTGTTAACTGCCTATGATAGTCTCTATATTTTTTGGGGGGGATTTTTTTTTCCCCTTTAACCACATTGGTTATAGTCTAAGCAGTCTAAGGTATGCCTTTTTTATACCAGAAGTAGAGACTTACTGGTAATGGATAAGGCTGTCACCTCAGAACTTGTTTAATTCACGCCACAGCCCTGCAGGTTCTTCCTTGGAACTGGAAATACAGTAGTTTAAAACAGTCAAATCTGCTTTTGTGCTGCCTTTAATCTACTTTACTCTAGTTCCTTCCAAAAGGACAATATTAATAAATTGAGGAAGATGCAGCAGACTTTGAGGGTAGTACAAGAGCATCAAGTTCAGAATGAGAACTGAAGTATCCCTGGGTGGCCTTTCAGCTCCTTAAGTCGCATTTCATGCCTCAGAACACTTGCAGGGCTAGGCACATTGATGTAGAACTTGCAAGTTTGAAGTATGGTTATAAAAAGTTTACAGACTTTCCAGATCCCATTCTCACAGAAATATCCATTAAAACAGGCAATGTCAGCTCTCCTTCTGCACAGCACAGCTCAGCGGAGACAGCAGATTTTGGTACAGTGTTCTTGGTGATCAGTGATTGCTCTGGCTGTTTTCCATAGACCCTGCTCTGCAGAAGTCCTTTCTATTGGCCAGAGGCAGCTTAGAGCAGATTTGATCCCTTATTCTCCTTTTAACTTCTGTCAGAGTAGATACCATCATTTTACCCTAGACTTACTGCAGCTCACTCCTGACCTTTGTACCCAAGTGGCACATCTCTAATAGCAAAATAATGTTCCCTAACCCTGAAACTGAATGGTGGTACATAGCTCAATTCAGCTGGTTAGACTTCCTTCTTCCAGCAAATAGATTGTCTTCATCCACACCCTTTGGTGGCCCCCAAATTGCCTCTCTGATCGCGCCCCTAAAATGGGAATATGGTATTTGACTCAAGCCAGGTAACCTGCAAATATTTAAAAGCTGAAGTTCATCACAAAGTAATGCTTGTGCCTGAGCTCAGTGAGTTTCTCTGGGAAGATACAGCCAGTAATTGCACAAGCACCAAATTCAACGTACTAGTAAAAAGAGAAATCAGAACAACTGAATCCCTCTTGCAAACACCCATGAAACCTTACCCATAAGAAAAAAGATTAGCCACTGCAGTGATTGCTTTTTGAGAATAATTGTTTTAGAATTCAGGAGGAACTGCAGGGTTTCTATTACTGATATATTAAATAAAGCACAAAAACAAAGAATCCCTCATTCTTATGGTACACAGATATCTAACCATGAAGAAACTGCACATGAAATAATTCCAGTTAGCACCCCACATTAAAGTGAGAGACACAGCAAAGAGCTGCAAATATTTACTCATTTAATAATCCAAATATCCTCAACCTTGGTAAGATTGGTTGATTTAAAGGACAGCTCTCACTGAAGAAAATTACTTTCTAAAATTTTTTGTCACATCTGTTTCTAATATAATAAGCCTGATTTGTTTTATAAAGAAAATGCTCTAAGTGTATAGGTTTCTGATGAATAAGGTCATACTAGTGGGGCTTCTAATATAACATTATTTTGGTGATGCCAAATATATCAACCATTTCATTAGAACACAATAAACTTTCACCATCAGTACTTAATTAAGTACATATTTAATGTTTGTAAATATATGCTGTTTGTAACTGGCCATAAGTTGCTAATTAATGGATAGGAAAGCCAAGATGTTTGTTTTGACTAAGACTATAATGTCTTTTTTTTTCCTCTGGGTGAATATTTAGTAATAAAATTACCTCTTATTGTTTTCTTAACCACTGTTTCATCCTGCAGCATGGTGAATATTTTGATTCTGAACCAATAGCTCTAAACTCATAACTAAGGTTAGCTATGATAGTTCAAACTTGTATTACAAGGAGAAGGACAATGAATTTTCAAGGCACCTGCTCAGCCAGCCTTAGTGCAATAAGAGCTTACATGAAGTCTTTCAGGCCTCCTTTCACTAAAATAGATTTATGGATAATGCATAAAAATGTATTAGACTTTCCAGAGAATTAGAGATCTTTATGGCTGCATAATTTCTACTCCAGGTCACAATAAAATCGCCTTGACATTTACTTTCAGTTTGTGAGAAGAAGAAAAGTACTTGTCTGTCATTCTCCTGCCCATCTGAATATCACAGCCTTTAAGACTTTCATGAAGACAACTCAATTTTCCCCATTAGTTAAATTTACTTGCAATATGACATTATGGATCCTGAATTAAAACCCTTGATGAAAATTTACTTGAAGCCTCTGGTTATGTGCTTCTGGATATGTGTGTATATATAATACAAATATCTCCATAAACAACATAGGTTTTCTTCTATCATTCTCAATGTTTTAAGGTAAAGGACATGGTTAGAGAAAAAAATTTCCAAGGGAAAAAGAAAACTCTATAAAATCTTTCCAAGAGTTTATAACATAGCCTGCCACTTCATATCTCCTTCCAAAAACAAGGAGACAGGATAAGTTTTGGGAAATCAAATTGAGACATTGGTCTTATATTGTATTATGATTTCATCTAGATAGATAAACTTAGCCACTTCACTTTCTCATTCTGTAATTCGGGTTCATCTCCTGTCTTGTCTTGTCTTCATTGCCCTGTCAGTCAAATGGAATTCCTCAGCTACCAGTCGTTTTCTAGGTAGAATATTGCAAGACACATTGCACTTCATTTTAGCATATTAAGAATGTTTACACTTCCTGAACTAGCTCACTCTCTGTATTGTTCATAGCTCTTCAAAAGGCATGCATAACTGGATTTTGTCTCCTGTCTCCAGTCCTGAGCACAGGTTGGCCCTCCTGCAAAATGAATAATCTGTGAGAAACAAAGATCCTCCAAATGTCATGCCTTCAATTATTTCAGTATTATGCAGTGTTATCTAGCAGATGCAGTATGATCTTCAGCTGCACTGGAAACTGATTTTATCTCAATTTTCCACTACATTATTTATTTAAAGACACTTCTGTGGTGTTCATTGTTCAAGTACTAAACATTCCGAAGTTCTATTAGAAATGTCTGATTGGGTCTAGATATTATTTTCACTTCAGCTAGAGGATATGTTGCTTGTATTTTATGCAAGGTTATGCAACTTCTCTGAATTGCCGAACTTTGCAAAGCTCTTGGTGAGTAGAATATTCTCTATACTACACAAGAAGTTCTCTTGAGAAGCACATATTGAGGTCAAATAAACTTGATCTCATACTTCTAAGTGCATTATTGTCTCTCACATGGCTTCAATCAAACTGAATATTTATTAACTTCATAGAAATTAAATCAAAAACTTGGAAAAAAAGTGTTTAGATAAATATTTCAATAAAATACTAAGACTAGTTCACAAATTTTCTAATTTATCTTAATCATTACAATTTATAATTAATCAAGATTTGCATATAGCAAATTTTGCCTTATCAACATGAAATAAGTTTATCACAAACACAAACATCTTTATTTGTGGGTTTGTAGGCTTGAATTGATTTCAGTGCTTATGAATGATGTCTGATTTATCATGCCAAAGAAACAGAAGTGTAAAAATAAAAGCAAAATGATTTCTCTCAATATAGCACAAGATTTTTCCTACAGTAGATTAACATTATTCTGGAACTGGGAAGCAGATATTTGCTTTAATGATTGTAGTGAGTTGACCTAGGCTGTGTGCCAGGTGCCCATCAAGCTGCTCTATCACTCTCTCCCCTGTCAGGATGGGAAGAGGAAGAAGATGGAAAAAAGCCCTTGGGCGTCAAGGAAAAGGGCAGTTTAATCAAACAAAAGCAAAGGTCAGACAGAGAAGCAAAGGAAAACAAAATATTTATTATCTACTTCCCATCAACAGGTGATATCAAGCCATTTCCTGAGAAGCAGAGCTTCAGCATATGTAGCAGTCACTCCAGAAAACAAATGTCCTAGTAACTATCCCCCACACCACTCCCTCTCCCATTTCCCTTAGCTTTTATTGCTGAGCAGATGCCATAAAGTGTGGAAATCCCTTTCTTCAGCTTGAGTCAGCTGTTCTGGCTGTGTCCCCTCCCAAGGACTGGCCCACCCTCAGCCTGCTGGTGGGGGAGAATGTTGGAGACACAGCCCTGATGCTGTGCCAGCACCGCTCAGCAGTACCCAAAACACCCCTGTGTTATCAACACCTTTTCAACAACAACAGCCAAAGCCATTAATGAAAATGAATTGAGTAAAAGTTGAAGATTGGGCATATGTTAACTAATTTACAGAACTGAGATTTCAGATTTCTGAGCAAAAAATTAAGTCTGACTGCCATAGGAAAATTAACCACATCCATCATTGCACTGAAGAATATCTGTACTTACTAATTTCATAATTCAGTTGAAAACTTAGGTGGCTAGGCCAGTATAAATGTAGCCTTAAATAATGTAATTACATAAACTAAAGTAAAAGGGTACATTAATACTTCATGGATTAGCAAACTAAATAAAATTTTTCATCTTACTGGTGAAGTTTCCTGGCAAGGGCAGGAAAAGTACAGTAATCAAAGTACAGTAGTGTCCTAGACCAAGTCAATGCTCTTACCACTGGGCTACAGAGCCAGACTTCATCTATTTCAAATTCTTTTCCCCCAAAATACTGAATTTTGCTGGGTTAATAAGCAGAAATGAATGTTTCAGTAAAAGTATTGAAGGATGTCCCAAATTACACAGTCTCCTTTGAACTGACCCTCCCTTTTGATCCTGTGTCTGTGTAGCTAGTACACTCTTCCCAAATGGGTGAGTTCTAGACTTAAATTTCTACATTTAGTGAAGTGTATGGATTCAGGTTTAACACTTTTATATTAAAATATTGTAGTGTTAATATATGCTACTATCCACCTCCTCCTTGAAGCCACGTCTTTGAATGAAAAAGACTGAGATTGTCCATTTCTGTCCAGAAATGAGGTGGGTGAGATGTATTTTAAACCATCTACTAATTCAGGGGTTGATGCTAATATAAGAATAGTTTCTTTGCAAATCTGCATATAATTGATCTGCAATAGAATTTAGGTCAGAATTGGGTCAACAACCTCTCAAAATGGATTGTTTCTTTAGATTTAAACTTCTATATTTTTGTATGTAGAAAACATCATGATCCAAAATGTAGATACCAGCAGTGCACAAAGGTCTCAAGTATCTGGCAGCCTTATAAAAGGCTTTTCAGGATCACAGTGGATTCTTTCATTGCATAAAATATTTTTAGTATTTACTGCAGATTCTTTGAATCTGTGCTTTTTCTGTGTTATGCTGAATTAAAGTTTCCCACCTTCAGAGAGCTGGTCTGAGATTGAGAGAGCTGTTATGAAGCTTCACAGAAAATATTTTCTTCTGCCTTTAAAGTAAGAACAATGACAAAACAGGTTTATAGCCAAGAGTTTTAATACAATTATCTTTTTATATTGCCCAAAAAAAGGTAACATTTTGGTTTGCAAAGAAGAAATTAGGTTCTCCACAAAAAATAAGTTTTAAAAAATTATTTCTAACTTTTAAAAACATTTTTTAAAAAAATATCAGACTAGAGAAACTAATCTGGTTTATTACAGCCACAAATACTAATGAGAATGTAGGCAAACCATCATCTTACCATATGCAGTAGAGGTGAACTCTGCTGGGAAATATTTTGTAACACATTTAAAATATGGAAGTGATTGGTGTATTGTTCAAGTATTTGTGATTAAGCAGAAGCTTAAGACTTTAGTAATGCTGAAACTAAATTATTTAAATTGACCTTTTTATTTTTCGTGGACATGATTTCCCTGTTACTACACTCATAAACAATACAATGGAGATGAGTTGAATATACTTAGTAGAGACAAAACCTCAAGTATTAATAAATGAAGTGCAGTGGTCAAAGGCAGTCAAACCATGCATTCTAAACAGCTAATTTATGAAAGTGTGAGCCAGGTATGCCTCTGTATTATTAAAAGTAAGCTACTGTGTAAGTCCTGTATACTTGAAGGCTATCATTACAATTCACAGATGATGATTTCCTGTTAACAATATAATATTCACAAGACATGAATCATGTAGGTATCTTTAGTAGCATTTTTGTTATTATTATTAATTCATTAGACATTTCTAACATCTTGATATCATTATTGTATACTGAATTTAAAAAATAATTTTCTAGCGATTTATTATTTGCATATGGTAGGATTTATTAATTTTTTATAATTAATTTAATGGAATGATATAATTTTTCCTTGTATTTTGTTTAGTATCTACTTATTCTATCTGGCAAAACATGCCTAGTCTTCAAAATGTGTCCTTTGACTAGTCAAATACCTCAGCCCTAACCCACAGGTAGTAATTGTGTTCATTTCCTTTTATCCAGTTGACAGGATTGATGACAATTAATTGAAGTAGGAATATTACAGATTATATGGGTAGAACTGGAGGTCAGATTTGGCTCTAGGCACAGCTATTAAACATAGCAAAATGGTCCTACACTCACTTCTAAGCTTCCCCATGTTGATATTGTACAAATGATGAATAAACACTATTGATAAAGCAGGACCAATTTAAAGAATGAAAAAAACTCCTGATGAGAGACAGCCTTTCTTTTGATTGCAAGAAAAGTAAGAAAAGTGAGTATCTAAGACTCCATGTCCTCCATCTTTTTTTTGTGTTTGTTTGTCTGGTTGGTTTCTCGGTTTGGTTTATTTTGGTGGTTTTGTCTGTTTGTTTTTGTTTAGTTTTGGTCTTTTTTTTTGTTGCAGCTTCATAACTTTAGTTTTCTTCTTTCCATCCCATTTTTGGAGTGTGAGAAGGGCCCATCTAAAGAACAATGAAATCCATCCCAGGCTACTCTGCTGGAAAGATTTGGGCTAATTCAGCTGTGGGGTACGGCACTGTGGAGGACTGAGGATGGAGAGGATCTAAATGTACTGAAAGTATTAGGAGACATGAATAGTACCTCAAGAATTATATATTCAGGGTACTGGGGAAGTGGTAATCTTTACACCCCAATAGAATTCTTCAGGAATAAATCACAGACACAACTTGTAATTGTTAAAGGAGAATAGCAGGAGAAGACATTAATATTGCTCTTGTCTTAATGACCACCATGAAAACTTGATAGCCTCCATTCCCAGATGACAAGGGACCATCATTTTCAATGTTCTGTGCAGGATAAAAACTTTAAAACCTTAGCCTACTAAAGCTATATTAAGATTAATTATCAGAAAGTCATTTAAGTCTTTCAAAAATGTTCCAGGGGTTCAGATTAACAACCATTTCATTACTTACTACCTCTTTAAACTAAGATTTAACATACTGGTCCATTTCAGCACCAAGTGAGGTTGAAACTTTGCCATTATTCGTTTTTGAATGTCTGTTCTTTCTGAGGCTTACTTAAGCATGAATGGTTTTTCTTGGTTTTATACCACAAGATTTTATCTCCTAAACCTTTTGTGGCCTTCCAGCTAGCATTTAGTCAATGCTCAGTTGACTGATCTTTTGTCCATAATTAGAAAATTGCTTAAAAATAATCATCCTGTTACATTTTACTGGTAACAAGGGGAACAACGTATATAAACTGTGTAACTGAGAACAATATACAAATTTAAATTAATTTAGATTATTTTTCCCAATGCAGATAATAAAATTTAGTGTCTTTTCAGTATTCATAGGGATTTGATTTCTGGAAAGGATTAATTTGTAGAGTAAATAATTCCAGAAGTGTCTGTGTAAAGATGCAGAGGTACTGCATATTGAGTCAAATTTATTAATAACACCATCAATAAAGATATAGTGAGTTTCTCAATCTTTATTTAACTTTTTAGAGACATAAAGAAATTCTGCTTCTCACATCTCCTTTTTGAATGGCTAGTAAATTTTCTGTATTAGCAATTTAAAGAAAGTAAAATCCAGGATTTTTTTCACTAATATAAAGTCCATTAAGGTTTACTTTATTTAAATGATGATTTTGCATATTTTAATTTAATCCACTCTCCTCAGCTATATCCAGTTCATCTACTTGATCTTTTAAATCAAGTATCAGAATGCATGATTAACTGAAGTCAATCCTTGTCCTCCTGTATGAGTCTCCCAAAATGAAAATCTAAGCCTTTAAACTTTTATGATGCCACCTAGCTTATTTCAGGGCTGAAATTACAGGGCTTAATGTATTCAAAGCTAATTATAAAGTCATTCTGAGACAGAGCAGAGACAACCAAACCAGATGGAATCCATTACAACCAAACCAGATGGAATCCTACTCCTGAGACTGTCTGGTATTATTAAAATGTGCAATATCTCCATGTAGCAGGGCCTGTTGTAATCAGTTTCTGTCTAGGTACCAACACTAGAGCCACTTCTGTGAGCTCTTTGTAGAGGTTATCTCTTTGCAGAAATAGGTCTTGTCATACTTGACTCTTTCATCTGAATTAAATGGACAGTGCAAAATGAATTTGAAGATAGTAGGATGCTTAAAGAGCAATAAAACTGCAGAAAAAATAGCTCTGGATTTGTTGAAATGGGAATAGGAAAAGTATGTTTAACAGCTGATAGAAAAGACAATAGTACTTCAGATGAATTGAGAAAAAAATTGTTTTCCACTTGGAAGCCCCAAGGAAAAATTTGGAATAAAACTCATTTCTTATTTACATGCCTGCTTCCTCTGCCCCTGTTTCTTTTGTCTTACGGAAGAGAAAGAGTAAAGAAAGAGGACAATAAATGCCGCATAAGCATTCGAAATTCATTTGGGCAGATTGAAATGTATGTCGCCATTACTGACTGATTCAGACAGAAGCATTCTTAAACCAGCTGCCCTCCAAATTAGTGCACAGACATTATCAGGTTGTGAGTACAACCTAATATATCCCACCTCCCATCAAGGCTGGTTAGCTGAGTGTTACCCTAACCACTGCTAAATCACCTTCAGTGCAGAGCTGGCTTGGGTCCACAAGTCCTAGGGCTCATGGAGTGGAGGGGGTCTATTTAATTGCAAAACTCTGCATTAACATAATAACACGAGGAATAGGACTAGATATCACTGTGAAAGAGAAATTTCATCAGTATGAAATAACTTCTATTAGATTGAAAAATTATCAACATCAGATATGAAAATAAGCATGTTTAATTATCTTAGTAAGAAACATAGCCAACATGTTTACAGGGATCCTGATTATACTCATTTCTTGTTTTAATTTTCACAGTTGAAGAACAGGTTCAAAGGACTGAAGATATGGAAAGTGAGATTTGTAATTTATAAATTAAGATAATGATGTCATAAATTTCCTGTCTCAACATTATGTTACTCCCCATTGTACATCACTCACACTTGAGCAATTGTCCTGGCTCCTGCAGGAGAAAGTCAGAAGCTCTTCAAATTGCTTATTTTGATCTATAGTCCATTTTATCTAGAATTCATACTGTGTATGCTTTCCAAATTAGAACATTAGTTAAAGAAATTGAGAAGCAATTTATCAAATATACTGTAAAATAACACAGTAAATTCTTTTTAGCACCTGCAAAAATATTACTGTTCAAAGGATATAAATGACACTAGAAGTTGATCCCATTTAAATAGAGAGTTGGAGGTTACTCTCTTTTTTTTTGAAGAATCGGTACAGTGCACTCAAGATTCCTGAGGCTCATATTGAGTTAAGCTGTGAAATCTTTATTTCTAGGCAAGTCTCACCATGTGGACCTAGTATAGAAAAATCTGCCTCCTGCTCTGGTGTGTCAGTGCCTGCCCTCAGGAAAGGATTTAGAGCTCTCAACATGTGGGTGGAAAGGCTCACTGTGATTTCTGAGCTGAAGCTTTCTATTTAGATGCCATTTGATATTTCCTGCAAGCCATCCTGGAGCCATACCATGTCCAGCTGCTGAGTGGCAATTCAATATCTTCTAGCCTTTGTGTGGGAAGAAAACGTGCTTCATTAAAAAGTTGTAATCCAAGGTGCAATTTCAAACCTGGCTGACTTTATGTGGGATCACTTCAGCACAAAAACCTGAAAGCAAGGGAAAAAAAATCCCAACCCTAAACTTTGTCTTCAAGGAGGAAATTTTCTAGCAGGGTAGGTTTTTTTTCAAATTGCCTCTAGGAAAGTATGTAATAGCTGCCCTGAAAAAGACTACCACAGCACCCAGGTTGAGTTGGTTTGTGTTATCACCTCTCCAAAGACTTAGCTCTTTCTTCATCCAAGATGGGCATGTGTAATACAACCCAAGAGCCACATACTCCTGGGTTTCAGGCTGCTTTAAAATTCTGTAGTTGAGATGGACTCACCAGCTCAAGGTGCTTCTTCACCCACTGACCATAGCAGGGATCTAGATGGACGAGTTCAATCTAGAAGCCTCACTCTTACATAGCAAACTTAGGAAAGATGAATCGCAACTTGACTACACTGAGGCATATCTAGAAATTTCTCCTAGATCTAATGCTGAATGTGCTAGCACAGAGAGTGAGGGAAAAAATATTGTAGCAGTAGGTATGAATCAAGCTGTACTCCATAAATCCTAAAATTATTCTTAAGAATAAGAAAGCTTTTCATGTTTTAGGAATACAAAAATAATTATTCAGCTAAAATGGAATGAAAACCAGCTGGTTTCTCTAGTTGCACATTATTGGATTTCTAATTTATGAACTTTAAAATGAATGTATGCAATAAAGCAGACCAACAGAGCAGGGTTCAGTATGAGGCCGATGACAAACAGAACCCTGGCCCTTCTTATCAAGCAGATGGCAAACAGGTAGCACTAAAGAAATACTAATAGGGGAAACTAACAGATTAATGTGGTAAAAATTCCTGCACTTGCAGCACTAATGTGTTTATTGGCAGAGATGCAAAAATGCATGTAGCCTACTTTCAATTTCCCAGAGCACAACTGATTTAACGCTCTCATGTTGCTCAGGGTAACAGACTCCCACCTAGGAGTCCTCCCACGTCACAAGATCAATGGGACCTTGGAAGCTGCAGCAGAAAGAAATTATAATGTGCACCAAATTGTTGGAGCTGATAAAGAAAACACATTTGCCCTTCATGTATTTTTAAAGAGATTCTTTTTCATTATGACTGGTTAATGGTTTCTTTGCGAACTGCACAGATAAAATTAAAATAGGCTTTTTCCCCCCAGATTTTGGAAATCTGCATGTCTCCTGTCCCAAGGATGTTAATATTTGAGGATTATAGATTAAACTAGTCCACCTCCCTGCTTTGAGTCAAGGTCAAGTATAACTGAGTAGCCCTTGACAGATGTTTTTCTCCTGTGTTACTCCTTAAAACATTCAGCACAGAGATTCAACATCTTCCCAAACTAGCTTGATCCCATTTGACAATCCGTACAGTTAGAAATCTTTTCTAATATTTTATCACATTAACTATTGAAGCAAATTTAAACTGCTTTTGCTGCCTTTTTTTCCCTAGTATTGTGTTCTACAACTGTGGAATGTTACCAATTACTGTTTTCTTGGTTAACATTTCACATATTTGAACTTTTTATGGTCCTTGCTCTGATTTCCTTCCTAATGCTTTTATCCTACCTTTCCTTCTGCACCTCAACAATCTCATTCCTTGATTCAGATAATTTAAAAATTTCCTTCCTTAGTGATTTTCCCTGTGTTTGCGTTAAGTCATTGAAAAATGTTTGAAACTGTTTTTATATATGAGAAAGAACTTGGAATAGAATTAGTGTCTTAACAACAACCCAGTGACATCTGGCTTTAATGGAAAAAGCAACTAAGCTGGAAAGATATTTCCAGACTTTGTAGTTCCCCACTTTAGGATTCTGTAACATTCTGTTCAGCTAGTTAGTTCTCAATTTGAAATTATGGATTTGATTTTCTGCCTGGGTGTGATATTTCTATTGGATACTAAGAAAAATCACCTTACTGGTACCACCATTTCTCCAGTTTACCCACATCATTTGAATTCAAATCTGATCCTTCGGAGATTTTTAAGCCTTTTACAGCTAAATATTATGCAGAGATTTTAAAAGTATGGGCCCTATTTTATCACCCAAACATCCCACCAGATCTGTCCTTCTGATTTGACAACAAACCATTGATAAGTACACTGAGAATGTTAGTTTGTGCATGGAATTATTAGCAGTTTGTTCTTTTCTGGTTTTCCTGACTTTCCCACTGCAACACAGGCTAGAGCTATGTCCAGAGGGGTGTTGGGATCAAGATGCTGCCATCATCCCTCTGGAATTCACAGGCCAGTAATCTCACCAAAGGATTACACTTCTCTGCCATTAGCTGCTCTTGACAAATTCATATTGGTGGGTAGTAATTACCTCTTAGGTGAATAACCATGTTTCTGCATAGTTTCAGGAACTAAGTGAACTGTTCTGTAAATCCATCACTCTTGTTTTCTCCATCAAAGGAAGTTTTAATTAAGCTGAGCATATGTCTTTTCTCTACATCAGAGACGTACAGATGTACCTGATGTTCTGGTATGAACGATAATAACAGTGTCAGGGCAAAACTGACCCTTCCTATCTGAAGTGTTAAAGCAGGAAAAAACATTGATGAAATTCTTTGTGCCATTCATTATATTTTCAGACTTAGTCAAATAAATATTATTTCTTTAAAAAATGATATATTTATTAATTAGTTTAAAATAAACTTTTATGTTGCCAGCTGAAATGCTTTCCACATGTTAGGCTTTAGGATATTTTTTGCACCTACCCTGTTTTCTGTATTAATTAAATTCCTGTGGTTCTCTTTTATTGATTTTCAGGTCATTAGGTAACTACAATATCTTAACATCCTACTTAAGAAATGTAGGAAATTGGTATATCAGGCAGTTTCTTTGTTTAACCCATTTCAAAATTATTTTTTAATTTAAAAAAATTTCTCCAAATGAGTGTGAAAGTAACCTTGCACTACAGGGCTTAAATGCAGACAGAGGGAGGAGGACCAATTAATTTGTAACAACAACAGAAAAAAAAGCAGCAATTTAATCATGTGAGTAATATATTCTGACTAAATATAAGAAAAAAAAAATATTTTTTTAGTGTTAGAAATCAGCGGAATTAATCTCAAAATTATTGTAATTTCTGAATTAAAACCCTTAAGCCTACAACAACATGATATTGGTATGACAAAGAATCTCAATATGGAAACAATTTTTTTTCCTTATTCTTTGAGCTTGGCTTGAAATGTTAACCTCTGTCATACAAGCTAGGGACCATATAATAACAAATTGTGATAAAGAGCAAATTTCTGTTACCTGTTAACAGAAACAGTGCTTAAGCCAAAGAACCAAAAGAATCAAACCTAAGAAATGGAATATTTCATGCTTAGTGTTAATAATTTCAGATAGCTTAACTTCTTCCAGGTCACAGAGATGGGGGCTGAGAGTTTAAATTAGTGTCACTTTC
Organism: Geospiza fortis; assembly: GCF_000277835.1. NCBI lineage: Eukaryota > Metazoa > Chordata > Aves > Passeriformes > Thraupidae > Geospiza > Geospiza fortis. The sequence goes on from NW_005054331.1 coordinate 2,358,708, forward strand.
TTTAACTTCCTAATGTTTTTCTCATAATCTTAATAATTAAGCATGATCTTATCTATACATACATTTGTAACTGTGTATGCACTGACAGTGCATGTAAAATTAGGCTCTTGCTAACAGTTAAAACGTGATGCCTCACAGCATACAATTCTATTTCTAGTTCCTTAAAAATTAAGATACATTCATATATCTTAATTATTAATAATTTATATATTTTATCTGAAATATAATTATTTTACAACAAATTTTAAAGTTTAAGTTTCCAGGCTGAAATTTTCCAAGATGGCAATTGGAAACAAGCTCAATTTTGTTCTAAATTTTCATCTAAAACAGAAAACATTAGAAACAAAACAGGAAACAGGAAACTATTATCAGATAATATGTACCCCTCCAACAAAAAATGTCTTTATAGACTAAGGTACCTACATGCATTGAAAGATAGAAATGAGACACCCTTAGAGTTACAGATACACTGAGTTAATGGTATGAAAATGTATCCAAATATATTATTTTCTCAAAACAAGAAAATCTCTGTTCTTAGTCAGTCATGTGACTAGTAGCCATCCTCATGTACCAGCCTCTTATTCACTGTGTTGAATTGTTACTGATGCAGGTCTTTAATGAATGGAAAGAGTAAATTTGATGTTTTCTTCAGTCACTTCCTTCAGCTGTCCTTAGACCATGACTGTGCTTGTAAATACAGCTCATAAGAGCTTGGCATTGATTGGCTCTCACTTCCAGGACATGTCATTCCTCTGTTCTGCTACCCTTTCTATGACCATTACTTCATTAACCATTTCAGCCTGCTCTCTCTTGGAAGACTAACCTCAATAAAACCTCAATAAAACCTCAATAAAACCTATCACAAGGCCAGCCTACCTTGCATGTGGCTCCTGGTAAATTCACGTATCAGAATAAGGTAGTTATTCAGTGCTTCAGATTTCTGCAAGTTTTAAAAAAAAATTTGTTAAATATTATTTTCCCAAATTGAAAGGAGTAATATCACAATCTCCCAGTACAAGGTTTATTTCTTTCTATATATTACTCATTAATACCCCAATTTGATTTTTCCAACAAAATATTTAAAGGACACATCAGGTTTTCTTCTCCTTATTTCTTAATTGTTGTCTTTATTTATTTTGTCCTTATTCTGGATGTTCTACTCTAGAATCCAGGCAATTAGAGTAGGGAAATAAAAGAGATTTTTTTAGGCTGCTTTATTAGTGAGAAACCTTTGGTTGGTAACTGGGTGCCAGAAGCCTATACTCCAAGGAACTTTATAAAAGTTAAGATAGTTGTCATCTCTCTCTCACACACACATGGACATGCAAAATTTCCCATTTTTCTCTAGTCAGGCTGCCCTGAATTGTCCTGATATGTGAGATTAGATAGTGTTTCCAGGCTTTTGAGTCCTAGCAATGGAAGTTTGTGATGTCCTTTGTGCCTCCCTGTCAGGTTCATACAGGTGAAAACATACCTTTCTTTCAACAAACATCTATAATGTTTTCTCACATCACAGGCTTTCTCTTTGAAACTATATGTGATAATTGCCATATCTTTTAATTATAATTAAAATATATAATTATATTATAAATTTAAATTTAATGTTAGGGTATAAGACATATTCTGTATTGGCATAGCATCACCTGCTTCTGTAATTCTGGAAATTTTTTGCTGGTTTTGGTGGAGATTTTGCTTTGTGTTTTTGTTTTAATAAACACATTGTGGTGGTTTCAGTGCTGGCCAATCACCAGTACCCTTTAGAAGGGCACTTATTGCTATAAGGTTAGGTCTAGTTTCTATTTGGTGACCTATGGATGTGTATAAAAGTAAAGGGCATAGCATTAAATTCCCCAACATGGATGACAGATGATGGATGATTCATAGTGTGAGACAGAGCACATCACACAATCAGCCTGCCAACCTTACTCCTTTGTGCTCAGCTTTATTTTTTTAAAGAGGAGGAGATGGAGTTTGGTTATGGGAATTTTGCCCTGTGATTGTTTGATAACCACAGCAAATATGACCCGTTTGCTGTTCACACACATACAAATATCCCATGATGAGACAATGGGATGAATAATACAGGACAAGGAAAGTGATTGATCCCCCAAGAACTTAAAGAATCACAGGTGAGTTAGTATTAGAAAATTGTAGTCTCATGAGGGGAATACTTTAGCACTTTTAAGTTTATCCTGACCTGTGCCATAATTTTTTGTGATGTTCATTTGTCTAACAGCTTCTTAGCCAACATGATAGGCAAGTAAATTTTGTTTACTTAACCCTTGCATTCTGGCACAGAAGGGGATCATCAACAAGCTTTGCTCTATTTAGTAATAAGAGAAGTATAGTGTGTAGTAAAGGATATCAGAGTTCATGAAAACTGTATGTAGTTGAGTATAACTGTAGTTTTAGAATTTTTTACTAACATCAATTGCAGTAGCCCAAAGAGAAACAGGCATGTAATGTACAATTAAACTGATGGATTGATATGTCAGAGGAAGCCTTACAAGAGTGAATGTCCCAAAGAAGAGAATCATGTTGGCCTCTAAAGATTAACATGAGTTATGTTCTAATTATAAATCTTTATTTTCTTTCAAATTTTTTGTCTTTGTATGAGGTGAATCTTGGTCCCTGTTAACTGTAATGTATATTTTTTTCTTCTGCATTATGTCAATTGAAAAAGTATGTAACAAGAGATTATTTTTATTCCTCACCTCCATATACATATATATCTATCCCATGTGTACAAAAACACATTTCCCTGTACACATGCACATACATATATACATTTCTGAGTAGACAGCACGTGTCTTTAAAATATTATCTTTATTTATTTTGGAAGCCTAAAGAGTGAATTTCAAAATGTAACTTCAGTTCTTATGTCAACTATTTTGTTTACTACCAAGGAGTGTTTCAAAGTGCATCCACCTACAAGAGATCCTAAACAAGTCTTTATTCAGACATAATGGCAATGTTTCATGAGTTCCTGTGGCCATTTCTGTATTGGTTACAGAAATTCAGCTATTCCAAATAATGAAAGGAGTAAGACAGATTAGCACTCAGCAACAGCCAAGGGAGGAAAGATTTGGAAAAAAAAATTCTTGCTAGAGATTTGAACAGATTTCATATAAAAACAAGCCTGGTAGGAGAAACAGAAAATGGAAAATTGCTTGTGCAGAAATAACCTGGCCACAAGGCAGAACAGCATTTCAGTCGCCTGTTTTTGCTATAACCAAAGAGAATTGTAAATTGATTGAGCTTTCAGACATGCTCAGGAAAAGGCCATTGTTAATTCTGTGATAATTTCTACTCAGGTTTTGCAGTCTACTGTGACACGCAGTGCTAATTATTTCTTGAAGTGTGGAGTTTTCCTGAGAAAAAGGTTTATGCAGACCAGAATAATAGGCACCTGCTGCTCCCATCAAATCCTGCAGTTATTTGTCAACTGTTTCTACAAATCCATTATATATGCAACAGAAAGTACAACTGACAGAACAAAATAGCAGTCTAAAAAGAGAAACAAAGGTACCATTTTGGCAGTCAAACAGCATTCATTTATTTCCCATTTATCATCATGTAGCTTGACTCCAAGTGTTTGGCTAACGAAGCAAACTCAAACTGACTCATAACATAAAATCTTATTCCTATACACACTTAGGAGTACATACAGCATTCCTCTTTTCCTCCTCCATCATCATCATCATCAAGTAGGTTGTGCTCTTTATGACTTCATTATGATATCACATAACTTGCATTAAACCTATTTTTATAAACTGTCTCATCATTGTCAAAAGTTTATTTCCATACTGCTTTGACAATGCAGTAAATGGACACGTTAAATCTGTGGTAGTTTTATCCTTTTACCCCAATTCAGAAAAATGAGATTATCAACATTAGGAAGCAAACGTGATTAAGTGTGTTTGTGTATTTCCCTAGAGTC